>NC_056678.1:53630975-53825975 GCF_018350195.1 Panthera tigris
TAATGAGCTATGCGTCTTGACGGATTTGGGGTTGGCAGAGCAGGCTGCCCCTGGTTTCTATCCCCATTCAGTCCACTTATAGAAACCAACCCATTAATCAAGCTATCTGGCATAAAACCTGAATCTCAGCTCAGCAAGAGATCAATAACCATCCTAAAAAAAAACACAGAACCAGCCACTAATGGGCACAGGTATCCAGCCATGACACTAGTAATTGCTTAGCAAAAATAAAACTCTGTATCATAATCACCCAATAGGAACTTATATGATAAAATTCATTACTTGTGCCTTGTCAAAAAGTAACATTTACATCCGTTAAAAATATACTGTAATTTTACTATCTAGACATGGCCATTATCTCTCAGAGGTAGACAACGCACCTTTTGGAATGGATTAAAACTCCCTGATTTTGTAATGTGAATATTTAATAATCCAAGTATCACATAAAATGTTTAAAAATGAGTTATTACACTTATTTTAAATTCAGAGTACCTGAGGGGCTCCTTAATACAATCTTTAGCCCAACCGCATATGACACACGTTGAGCCCGCTGTGCTAAGAACTCTGATGTGATGTCAGCTTGGTCAGATTTCTCCACTCTTTGGTTGGCTTAATGGCAAGATTTACAATTCAAATCATAAATTCTTATCACTTTCCCAGTGGCTTTGTCTCAGTCCCTTACTGTTTTACCGAATTCAAACCAGTCATTTTACTTCTCAGTCTGCAAATCTCTTTTGGCTTGGCAGGGGTTTCTGCACTCTGATTTTTTCTGAAATAGAGACCCAATGACTTTGTCAATGGAGAGGAATTCAGGGCAGATATGGAGGAAGGAGATCCATGGCTTCTATTCTGAATCTATGGTCTGCTTGGTAAAACATTCCTTAGAGGCTCTTGGACAACAGGTGGAAACCTGTTTTGCCCGTATGAGAGTCAGATTTTGATTAGAAAAAAAGTCTTGGGAAGTGCTGCCATTAAGATAGTCCTTCACTGGCTGATCATCTGATCAAACCCTGCCAAGATGATAGAAAGGTCTAAGGAATCATCCAGGAACTTGGAAGTGATGTCACATTCATCTCTTCTGACAGCATGACTAAGAATCATGATGCTGTGTTTGTGCAGCCAGTGGTTTGTGGTTCTGCAGGATGAGTGCTGGGTTTAGAACCAGGGGTATGAGCGAGGGTCCTCCTGGGTTCTTTTCAGTATTTATAAGTATAATCAATGCCCGTGCATGACCAAATAACTGCTTATTATATTGTAATTTGTCTCTTTCCTCATTTGCTTCAAGAACACCATGAGTCGCAGAGAGAAAAGAGTATTTTTTCTTTCTTTGTATCTGTTGTAGCTTCTGGGCACAAGAGATTCTCAAAAGAGAACAACCGATTAATGGCAGAGTCCCACGGTATTTCTTTGTCTTGATCGTCATATTAGATTTTACATGTCTTCGTCCTCAATTGCAAATAACTCATAATGGTCATACTTGCATGAGATTTCAGAGAAGCAAGTAGCACAGATTTTCAATTTTGATTTTGTTTGCTGATGTCCAGTGTGGATAAACAGGAACTACCCTGACAATGGTGCGTTTGTAGTGGAGTTGCATAACATCAAGCAAGAAAACTATCCAAACAAATGAATTTCATGACTAACTAAAATCTCAGATTTGGGATTCACAATACATGGCATCCAAAATTTTCGACTTTTGTGATGCCGCTATCAAAATACTGAATTTATACAAACGTAAGCCCTCTGTGACAAAGACAAAAAGTAGTTGCTATTCTGGGGCCTCCCAGGTCATAGACATGATCAACAATGCCAGCAGTTCGAGCTTAGTTAACACCTAGCTACAGCACTAACAAGATGTTTCACCTTAAAAATTATATCGAGATAAAAAGATTCATTTGCAAACCCATCACATATGTATTCACAGGTGGTGGGTGTGGGTCATTGCATTTGGATTAAAAAGCAAATGTCTCTCTCTACATGAGAGGTCACTAGCTGGTATAAGGCAAAATCTTTTCACTGTTCGGCATAATTAAAATATTCCAACAGTGGTTTCGGTAATTTAAAAATCACAGTATTGTTGTAATATTTTTCTAGGCTTCAGGAGCTCACAATTGTTTGGCCCAATCAAATCTGGGAACACTAGAGAAGTTATCACCCATCAAGGTAATTACTTTCAAGTTGAAATAATTACTCTATCAATGTTAATGGTCTTTCAACTTCAATAAAGCACTCACCTGCCGATAATCACGGCTAACCTCTTGCTCTAATGCAATTCCCTCTCTATTTAGTAGGTTATATTACAGCCGTTACAGTGGTCACTTGTCCTGAACAGCTGCTGAATTTCACTTTGATCGGCTGTGAACCATAAAAAAATTGGTCATCTGTGTATGATTTCCCCCTCACCCATAAGCCCTTGCAGAGCTAAGGATATGATCTCTTGGCTGTAATAGGGTACTTTAGGGGCAGCCATCTTGTCTCGGGTAGTGGCTACTTTCCACTGGTGACAAGAGCACGGTAGTTCAATTAACTTCTGCCCTTCACTGCCATTTACAGCTTGCTGTCTCTGCTAAATGGCGTATATTCTGAATTTATGGCCTGGGCCTGTTACTGTGTGGACAAGTTCGTTTTACTTTCATATATGTTTTTTACCAAGGTTCTGTGGAATTCTTGGGTGCCTTTACAATTCATTTAAAGACCAAAAAATAACAACACACTGGAGTGAAAGGGCAAATAGCCTCCTCACCAACTGCCCCTTATATACAGATAGTCTGCTCTTTGGCCCAGGTAAACTAGGACGATGCCAGTTTGGCAGGGTCTGTGTAACCTGGGAAGTGTGTGCATGTGTGTGTGTGTGTGTGTGTGTGTGTGTGTGTGAGAGAGAGAGCTATCAAAACACTTCATGTTTTGCTCATGTGATCCCAGATGGGGGATGGGCAGGGTCCACTGAGCATCATGGTAGGTAAACAGAACTGCATCTAGAGAGGAAATCACCTGAGGAGGGCTCTTTGAGGGGCAAGGCTGAGATGTTATGGTAGAAGGGACATGAGTCAGTGCTACACCTTAGGGACACAAAAAAGCATGTTCTTGTTCCAGATGACTTAGGAAATAGCCCAATCCAATACTTGAGACATTACCTGGAAATTAACACTGTGCTATCAAGAAACACTTAAATTTGCATGGCCTGAATTTTGTTGCAAGGTAAAGAATGCTTAAAGTATATAAAATGTAAGGTTTTTCATTCATGACTTAAGTAAAACAGTTGCTCTATACAAACCAAAACTTTTCCTACTTCTGTCCATTTTTTCTGGCTTCTGTAGTCCAAATAGCAGGACTTCTAAAGTTTTACATCCTGTTTACATTGCCATTTACAGTTTCTAAAGTACTTTGCACAGGCATTAATTTAGTTAGCCCTTGAAAAAGCCTTGTGAGATAAGTAACATTTTAGTTCAGACTTGACAAGGAGGAGGAGGACGGATCCATGTGAAGTGTAAGAACATGATCATTTGAGGAAGAACAACATGTGAGAAACCTGCAAGCAGGACTCAAGATATACTTTAGAAGTAGGACCAGTAGGATTTAGTGAAGATTGGTTGTGGAAGGAAGGAAGGAGAAGGACTCAGTTTATCTGGGTTGAGTGATAAGAAAGATATGGATCAATTTAGTTTGTAACAGGATGTATTAGGAAATAGTAAGTACAGCTTAGAAAAGAAAAAAAAAAACAGATGATAAGTAACTTTACTGGAACAGCTAGATATACCTCTGCAGGACTTCTAGAAACAAAGAATCAGCCTTACACCTTCAAGCCCACCTTCCTCTGAAGATCTGTGTAAGACAACTTTTAAGAGGGGAGATCCAGTTCATGACAAGCAGGTTACAGAAGGGAATTTAGTAGACAAGCTTTCCCACATTAGTTCCTTACTACTTGGGAAGAAGGAATGCGGAGATGCCATACTCCCCTCTCAAGGCATATGAGGGACATCCAAGAGAACAACTTGAAGGAACGGAGGGTGTCTGCAAGAAAGGTGAGATGGACAATTTACTCTTTTCATGAGCCCTGCTCCAGAGCTGAAGAGACTCAGGGTATTTTAATGTAGCCACTAGGGTGGAGAAGCATCTTCTGAGATTCTTCCGTGATTCCAGGATTTGGGGAACACGGAAGCTGTTTCCTGATTCTTATTCAAAGAATTTTGAAGTTGTGAGGCTGGCTGGGTCTCACTCAGCATGCTAGGGTGAGTAGAGAAGATAGGGCTGGACAAGCTGTACTTTCCTTATTTGGTAGAATGAGTTTTCCCCAGGCCTGGAGGATGCCAGGAAAGGAATGAGTTTTTTCAATGTGAAAGGACCTAATATTAGCTGCCTGCTCAGGAGAGGGGGACCCAGAAGCAAAAGAGGCTGTGGGGCTGGATCTCTGAGGCAGGAAGGGATAGGAATATAAGAAACTAGCCAGATGTTGCCTGCATCGGGGGACACGGAGCATGTAACTTCTCACGCAGGACCTCTGCATGACCCCACAGGAAGCAATGTAGATGGATAAAAACAAGATTCATGATTAATGCTTTTTTTTTTTGGTCTAATTCTTTCTTTTCTCCCACAGTCCTGGGGACTTCGACAAGAGAAGAGGGAACTGAAGAAGGAAGAAAATAAACAAAATAAACATGCCCTTTCTTTTCTACTGTGGATCTCTGAAGTCAGGCTTTAGACTAGATTTTTTTTTAAAACACCTGAAATGAATCCTGATTACCAGAACTGGGCTGGTCCTTGTCACTGAATGTGACTAGAAAACCATAGCACGTGCCTTAGAAATTAGAGATGACTGAGCAAGAGGGTCCCGGATGAAGCTTGTTGGAATAAAGTGGTTAGAGAAAAATAAAGCTCTCTCTAAGAAGTAGTTGTACAAATTTCAAGAAGACTTATATGGGTTGCATCTCCAATAATATTGAGTAAAAAGCAGATATCCAAGATGTATCTGTGATTAGTATCATATTATTAGAAAAAAGGGATAAGGATAATGCAAGGCTAGTGAATAAAAAAGTTAATGTCAAACTAAATACATCATATGGGTCGCACAAATAAGTGTTCATGTTTTGTGTGACATTTACACAATTGCATTCTGTAATTTTATATAAAGAATGAGTAACACAGTTACTTATAAGATGTGAAAAGCTCAGCTTATAGAACTGGTATAAAAAGCGTAGTAATTGTTTTTGTTACCAAATTTTTCTTCAGTTTGGAAAGATAATCACTAGAGGAATCCTTCTAGATACCTAGATCTCCTAGAGCATTTGTATTGTGTTATAAACGGATGGGGAGAAAAGAATCATCACATTGTAAGAGCTACAATTAATTAAGATCATATGTAAAGAGCAACAATATTTTACATTATATGAAGCCAAATTAAAAATGGGATTAAAAGCAAACTAACCAATTTACTCACAAACTCCACATAATATGGCAATTATGAAGAATTTCACCCTCCCCCCCCCGACCCTGCCACATATCTACTTAATGGTAAGGAGATTTGAGACAACCACATGAGAAAATTTTGAATACCTCCTCCTTGACATTGGGCAAGTGAGTTTGGCAACTAAAATCTAGAAAGTAGAGTTTGTAATTCTGGATTTTATTTCCAGATTGGAAGCCAACTTTTAGTGACCCATATAATTTGCTTACCCCTCAGCACCGTATGCTTGATTCTACACACAGTGCAGAGTACCATCTATCTTTCAGGGTACTGGGCAAATGTACGATCTGGGCTTGATGTTTCATAACCCTGTGGGGTAAGCAGGGATATACTGAGAGCACAGACTAACAGGTAAACCACCTTTGCCTTTGAATCCCAAGTTACTTCTGCCAGTGCGATGGCAGGTGCCAGTGAGAAAAAGCAAACAAATCCGAATGGTGGCAGCAGTATCGCCAACCTCGCCAGGAGTGTTCCCTGTAAATACCACCATGGAACTCTTGCATGCCAAGTGAGGCTAAATACAGTTTCTCTTCTGACACTGCACAATTCATCACAGAGCTAATTGGGAACGGAGCTTAAGGACTTCTACTTAAAGCTAGCTTGCTGTCAGTAGTGGAGAGTATTGGTCTGAAGAGACCCTAGGAAGCTAGCTATCTCTTTCTTCCCCTTAGAAGAACCTACTTGGGCCCAAAGGGAGATGAAACTTTTCATGAGGTTGGGAGAGAAGCTGGTGATACATTAAAACCCACGCTCTTTCCATTTCTCCTCTCCTGCTGCCTCTGCTGCTGCTGCTGCTGCCGCTGCCCCTGCCAGCACATATGCTCTCCACCCCCACGGAGGGCTCCCATTGCCATTTCTCCATCCATTGCCACCATCAAGAGGACTCATGCATCCATTGCACCTGTTTTATGTGGCTCTCCCAGCAACGTCCACCTGTCTATAAACAACTCTGGGGGGACCTTGGGACAAGCCATAATGGCGCTACACTCTGGGCAATTTATTGGTGGCCCCTCATGCAGAGATAGGATCTCAGTAAACAAGAGACTAAATGAGACTATTTAGTGATACCTCTTGCAAGTCTGTGGATTCAATTGTAATCCTTCAATTGTGGAAATGGATTCTGTGCCTCACCAACTGAAAATGCAGTTCATTTGCTCTGGAGAATTTTAGCCGAAGTCGTCAATGAAACAAAAACTTGAAAAATTTCCAAAGTGGGCACAGACATGAAAGAAGGCAGTAAAGATGTTTAGCTAGTATAGGAATTAGAGAAATAGTATGTAACTAGAGGCAGGAAGACACTCAGAGAGATTTAAAGGGGAATCATTAAAACATGAGCAGCAGAAACCTGAAAGCAAAGAAACTTAGAAATCCGAAACACCCAGCGGTAATCATCTGTGCCTCAGTCTTGATTACTCATCTTCCCTTTCAGTCTCTGCTCTGCCCAAGGGTCTAGTCTCATGGTAGCTTTCAACAATGCAATTGACCGCAGTATTGAGTATTGGCATACTGAATATAGTGCTCAATGACTATTTGCCAAATTGGATTGAATCATCAATAATCTGTTCTTGACCCTGAAGGTTCATTGAACTGGTATAGAGAAGTCATGCTCTTCTGAACTGGAAAGGGAGGACTTCAGTGACAGGAGGAGGGGTTTGGGCAGGATAAAAGGAACATTCTCTGGCAGTGAGGAATTAGAATTAAGTGGTAGAACCTCCTTTAAATATCTCAAGAAAAACAAACAAACAAACAAACAAACCAACCTCAAGTGTTTCAAGCGTATGAAACTCAAAGACAATAGTTTATTTTTCTGATGATTTCTTTCAAAGATGTCAGCCCCAAAACAGTCATAGTGGCCTCCTGCCCTGAAAATTTGGCCGACTGACCAGAATGTCTGAACACTGGCCCGATTGCTCTATGGAAGATGTCTTGGATTGCTTAACAAGCTCAAATGGAGCCTTTCCTAATGACCCTAATGAAATCTTTTCTTGGGATTCTCAGGGCCAGATACCCAGATTCGGGTGGGAGGGTACTTTCGAACATGCACACAGACACATACACTAGAAAATAGGGTGCAGAAACATTCCTGTTTCCAGATTATTCTGGCTGCGCTCTTAGCCCTGTGCAAGGATTGCTTTCTGGAAAATGGCAGGGTGAAGCAGTCCTCGGCTGCCAGGCAGAAGCTGTGTTTCTGGGCCCCAGGAACAAAGGGCCGTGTGATGCTTAAAGCTTGGGTCATAGGCCTTCCTCTTTTTCAGGAACTTTTTGGTGTGATAAAAACAGAACCTGGCAGATTAAATACAAGACAGAGTTCATTGTATACTTTAAATCTGGTGTTGTGAAATGAAATTGGCTATGAAGGAATGATGTAGAGGGTACTCCATAAGAGAATTCCAATAGAGTTGTTGGGGGACATTAAATGTTTAGGCTCAGGCCTCTGAAAGCCATGCTTCAAAATCAGAGGTTTAATTATTGCAATATTGGTACTTACAATAAAAATACATTTAAATTAAGGTGCCTCATTCAGAAAGCTCCTGTCAAGAGTTTTTTAGTATTTTTACTTTATTTTTCAGTAGTTAACTTTCAGGGTGGAAGTTCAGGACACTAATTCCAATGATATGGTGAGAAGGAAGAGATTTCTCCATAGATCAAGTATCAACTAAAAAAGATCTTCTGCCCTTAAGAACACTGCTTTTAATGCTTATAAGGAAGACTGTAGAAAGATGTCATATGAAAGACCCTTATCTACAAAGAAAGTTAAATGTCACATAAAAAATAAAGTACCAATTCTGAATTCTAAATAAAATAAGGATTTCTTTAATATTGTCTCTTTAATTCGCAGACTGCTTATTTTTTGGTCAAGTGAGAAAAGTGAACATAAGGACAGAGAGAAAATACTGTACTATAAACCATTCATTTACAACTATTCTTCTGGAGTTTCATTAAAACATGTTTACTCATTATTATGTAGACATTTTGATGGATGTTATACTTCTATAAGATAATCTTCATGTATATTGGGCCGCCTCAATTAGCGGTATAGAAACAGGGTCTGCTCTTTGAAAATAATGCTTTAGGCTGTCTCTTCACTTTTTAAGAGAGGTTTTCATATTTACCAAGGTCTTGGCACATTTTGAAAACTGTACGTATTTAACTACTAAGACCACAAGTTTTATCTTCTCCATGAAGCCTCTTCAGTATGAGGGTTTCCTGCTGGCCTTTCAGAGCATTTCTTGACTAACACTTTTGGTATATAATATTCTCTCTTATATTGTGGTTTACGGCTAGGAGATGGTGGAGTTTGGGATCTGAATCCCGGTGTCGTGGATATTATGGGCTATAATTCACTACTTCTCTCAGATTTTTCTTATGTTCAAGTCTCATCTCTGCAGTAATTATAAACGAGAATGCTCCCTGATAAAAGAGCCATCCTGTTTCCATTTCTTTCTCCCATAGAACATTAAGCTATGTCAGATTTAAAGAAAGATCTCAGAAGATACTGGGTGAACTCAATTAAACTGTGCTATGGGCCAGAGGTGATCAACCCAGAAAAATCACCACTGAGTTATAGTGCATGTGATATCTATAGCTATATGATCCAGATAGATAGATCTAGAAATTTAACTTTCTTTTTTCTCAAGGAGACAGTAATACCACACATATCTATATCTGTATCTGGATCTGAATCTGTATCCGTATCTTTTTCTATCTGTAGCTGTATCTATATCCATATTTTTCTATATCTGTATCTATATCTGTATTTATAAATGTATCCTTTATCTGTATCTATCCTATATCTGTCTAATTTCATCGGTGCCTCATCCCCATGAGCTATACAGAGACACATTTAGTATCCCCATTTCATGGATTTGGAAATCACACAGAGAAAGATTCATTTACTTGCTTGAGGTCATAACAAATTAACCGTGGCCTGCAAACTGGTCTCCAATATCCCTTAGACTCAGTTCAGTATCTTATCCCTCCTTATGACTACATTGCTCTTTTTCACATGTGAAAGATTTTAATGTATTTAAGCTCTAACTGAAGAAGAACGATAAGCTGGATAAAAAAAATAAATTTCAACATGTTAATCAGATAATCTAAGTATCTGTTAGTCTTTTTTTCTAAGTTCTTACCATCACGGTGAAAGCATGCACAGTAGAGATGTTAAATGTAGAATCATCTGGTCTCTCTTGGTAGATCACATGGTACTGGGAGATAATGCCATTGGGGGATCGTGGCTCCGTCCAGTTCAGCAGAACTGAATGAGCACTGGTGGCCTGTGCCCAAGGTGCTGGCAGATCTTGAGGTGGGGCTTCCAGAGTCCGTGCCGATGACCACAGACTCTCCACTGAGCCCTTGGAGTTGTGGGCTCTGACTCGATATTCATAGAATGTGAAAGGCATCAGAGTATCTGAAGCATCGGTGAATTCAAGGGCTCCTTCTGACCAGACAAACAAAAGGGACTCTGCTTCGATGCCGGCAAGACGTCTGAAAGGAAGCCAGAAAGGCAGTCAGGAACAGCTGCACATTTCAAAAGAAGTTTGCACATAGACTAAGAAATTGCATTTCAGGGGCGCCCAGGTGGCCCAGTCGGGTAAGCATCAGACTTCAGCTCAGGTCATGATCTCACAGCTCGTGAGTTCGGGCCCCGCATCAGGCTTTGCGCCGACAGCTCAGAGCCTGGAGCCTGCTTCAGATTCTGTGTCTCCCTCTCTCTCTGCCCCTCCCCCGTTCATGCTCTGTCTCTCTCTGTCTCAAAAATAAATAAACATTAAAAAAATAAAAAAAATAAAATAAAAGAAATTGCATTTCAGAAAAATTTATCAGCTCAACTGTCCCTTTCTGGTGTCCTAATGAAGACCAGATGAAAGAGTATGCAAGAGGACTGGCTCGATATCATTTTTTAAATGTAGGTTTTATATATATTTGGCTAATCATAAAGAATGCATATATTTCATAGAAAACATGTAAAATACAGAAGAAATAAAAACATTTAAACAGTGTAACACCGCCCATAATTATGTCTTGTCATATTACATCAGAAATGTTTCCTTAAAAAAACTGCACATGGAAACCGCAGAAACACATACGTTATTTAAAAACTTTAAAAAATCAGAAGCGTACACGTAAGCACTATCAACACACGTAAAAATTCTTTTTGGATCTCTGTCTATATGTTTATGTACATGTGTGCAAGTGTATGCATGTGTACATGCAGGTCCATGGCCCAATTTAATTTTTTGCACAACTGGAAATTACACCATATACAATTATTAAAAGTTGATATTATTGGGAATTCTGACCCTTCTGTGGTAGACGGATTGCACTAAGTATCCTGATTTGTCTCCCTGTATCCCCATGTCTATTGCTAATGCGCTCTCAAGCTCACTCTAAACATGGCCATGGGACTCTCGTTGGTCAATAGGACAGCAGCAAATATGATGCATGCGGAGACCTGGAAAGTGTTTGCACGCTGAGGTTGACCCCTTGCCGCTCGTGGAACCGCAAGATCTTCATGCAAAAAAGCCCAGGCTAGCACACTGAAGGATGAGACTGATGAGGCGAAGCCATGGTTCTTATTCTCTTCCACCTGGTACAATGTGATTTTGCACCTGCTTCCAGGATATTTAAAACACATATATTGTTTTAAATTTTAATTAACTAATTAATTTATTTATTTAGGAAGAGAGAGAAAGAGAGTACACCGAAGCAAGCAGGGGAAAGGCAGAGAGAGAGGGAGAGACACAATCTCAGCCAGGTCCTGCACTGTCAGCACAGAGCCTGACATGGGGCTCGAACCCATCAACCGTGAGAACATGACCCGAGCTGAAATCAACAGTCAGATGCTCGACTAAGCCACCCAGGTGCTCCTAAAACATATTTAAAATTCATTGCCTGCATCTCATGTATTTTATCTTCATTTGAATTTTCTCTTCTTTAATTAAGCCATAACCCTTTGAAGTAAGGACCAATCTTTCTTGTAGTGATCAACAAACCTTTACTGAGCACTTAATATACACCATGCCTTGTACCAGGGGCAAAGGTACAAAGACTGTACACATTCCTTTCCTGAAGGAACTTAGGCCCCTAAAGGAACTCATAGCTGAGTGGAGAAGATTGAGCTAAATGCAAATTAATGAAAATAACATGATAAATTATGTAATATCAATTTGCTCTAGAGATCTTTAAAGGGCAAAAGTCAAATTCCTATTAGATGTCTTCTCCAAGACCTAGTAAAATGCAGAGTATGCTCAAAAAATTCTTTCAACTGCCTGAGAAAGGGATTGTTTAGTCCCATCAGTAGATATTACTGCTGTGAAAACGAAGGCAAACTATTTCAGTACTCAATATATAGAGCATTAAACATCTGAGTAGGAGAAATGGAATTGTCAGTTAGTATGGCCCCAAATATCTGATATTTCATTTGGAACAGTTATTTGCTCATCTGAATGTAAAACCATGATGCAAAAATAAATAAATAAATAAATAAATAAATAAATAAATAAATAAATAGAAGTAAAATCATGATGCAGACCTAATCGGAAGGGGAAGTTCCTGAGGAATCATGGACCATTTGGTCTATTTCTGTGTGCCCAGCATCTAGCTCAGTAAATTCAATACTTTTTTTTGAATGAATGGCCACAACACACGTAATTCCATGGTTGTCTGCATTTTCGCCTCATCTCTATTAACTCTTTTACTTACTAGGTTGGGGAAGAATGTACCAAAGAGATGAACCTCTCCTACTTAGCTTCTACTCTGTAGTAGAGAGAGACTGATGGATAGGGCAGTATTTTCCAGGCCGTTAGGAGTATTTAATGAACATCCTCTTCAGATGCCAGGATACTCACATGCTGCCATATCAGATTAGCCATCAACACGGAAAGGGTTATTAAGACAAAGTAAATGACAGTACCTCTCACAAAAAGGCAGGGTATTTAAAATACTCGGCTTTGGGAATTTGAGGACCCTCAAGTGGATCAATCACAATGACCTAAGCACGAGCAATGACAAGCCTCCCGCTGGAGGCTACAGAGGCTTCCGAGATGCCACTCAGTGACCTGCAATTATGGTCGGCAACCCACCTCATTATTCCTCGCCACCATGCGTGGGCCAGATTCTGCACTCAGTGTAGGTTTGCAGGGTTTGGCCTTTGTACTTGCTGCAGATACTAGGCACCAGGTGTGTCATTGGGAGGGATCCATTCTAATGAGGACCGCAGGGCTCACAGCCAAGGACTCCCCTCAGTGAGTTTTTAAAAGGTGTTTGCAAGGAACATAATACAGCAAACAAACATAAACTTCTACCGGGAAGTAAGATTTTCTGTTTTGTCTGGCCTCATCCTTTCTATGACGATTCAGTTAATTTTTATTAAATTCTCATGAATCCCCGCATTGAGGTGTAGCCATGGCTGTGACATTCTTTTAAAACATTGCCTGAAAGCGTGACTTTTTAACATCTCTAAGAGGTTAAAAATTATGCTAGCTTCAAGTTTATCCACTAAAGCAGTTACAGGGTGCAGCCTGATGAAGTATTTCTTGCCACTATTGAATACTCAATAAATTAATACTGTGTTGGGGTAAATGCTCCATCTGTGGTGGTAAAAAATAGAATATCTTTATGTCTGAATACACTTGGAACAGAAGAGGTTACGTAGATCACAATTATTCCTAATTCATGTAGGATTTAGGCTTCAACTAACTGGAAGTGTTTCCTCCTAAACAGTCTGTGTTTAGGGAAATCACATTTTCAGTCTTCCCAAATAGCCAAACGGTTATTCTATGCTTAAACTCATTTGGGAGATACTTCAATTATGCTCTTTTCCGACTACAGTTAATTTAATGTTGTTTAACACTAAGAAGAAAACCAAAATAACTATGAAAACTAGGAACTACATATTTTATTTTAAAGAATATATTTATTTTGAGAGACAGAGAGAGAGAAAGAGCATGCATGCAAGCAGGGGAGGGGTAGGGGGAGAGAGAGAGAGAGAGAGAGAGAGAGAGAGAATCCCAAGCAGGCTCTAAGCTGTCAGTACAGAGTCCCATGAAGGGTTTGATCTCAGAAACTGTGAGATCATGACCTGAGCTGAAATCAGGAGCTGGACGCTCAACAACTGAGCCACCAGCACCCTAGGCACCGTATTTAAAAAAAATTTTTTTTAATGTTTATTTATTTTTAGGAGAGAGAGAGACAGAATGCAAGTTGGGGAGGGGCAAAGAGAGAGGGAGACACAGAATCTGAAGCAGGCTCCAGGCTCTGAGCTTTCCACACAGAGCCTGGTGCGGGGCTTGAACTCTCAAATCATGACCTGAGCTGAAATCAAGACTGGGACACTCAACCAACTGAGCCACCCAGGCACCCCAGGAACCATATATTTTAAAGGAGATTCATACTTATATTTTCTTAATGTAGTATATAACCTTTAAAAAGAAACATCCTAACCCCCATTCTCTGCCAACAATTCTTAGGACTTGTCTTTAAAAACAACTAAAGCAAAACCCTATAACTCAGTTTATTTGTCATAGCAATTTAGTATTATGAAACTGCCACCCTCATCTCATGAAGAATAACAAGAATGTTGATTTAAATATAAAACCCCAGGGGCACCTAGGTGGCTACATTGGTTGAGCCTCCGACTTTGACTCAGGTCCTGATTTCATGGTTCCTGGGTTTGAGCCCCGTGTTGGGCTCTGTGCCGACAGCTCAGAGCCTGGAGTCTGCTTTGGATTGTCTCCCTCTCTCTCTCTGTGTTGTCTCCTCCCTCTTCCACTCACACTATGTTTCTGTCTCTCAAAAATAAATAAACATTAAAATAAAAATAATAAATAAATATAAACCCCCAAATACCTGTAGTCAGAGAAGATAGATCGTAGGTCCAGGCCTACAACCACCTGATTAGATGACCTTGGGAAAAACTCACCTGTGCTCTCTAGTTTCCATTTCACGTTGTAAGCTAGAGTTAATAACCTTATACAGGAAATGGAAACACAGGTGATTTATAAAATGCCATGCGAATGTTGAATCAACCAGCATTGCGGAGTGAGTGGACACTCTGGTGCGGGGGAGGAGACATTAAAGATCATCCGCAAATGTTAAGACTTAATCCCATTTAAAACATTAATGATTTGCCGTGCAATTAGCCCGTGCTTACCGCTGCAGCTTAATGTTCCAGACTTCCTTTTTCTCTAAACATTTACTTATTTATTTTGAGAGAGAGAGAGAGAGAGAGAGAGAGCGAGCGAGCATGGGGGAGGGGCAAAGAGAGAGGGAGAGAGAGAATCTCAAGCAGGCTCTGGGCTGACAGTGCATAACCCAACATGGGGCTTGATCCCATGACTTGAGCCTAAATCAAGAGTTGGACACTTAACTGACTGAGCCACCCAGGTGCCCCTTCATGTTCCAGATTTCGATTCTATTTTATATTCCACTCATAATCAAATGCTTGCCTATAGTTCTTTTATATTCCATGATTGTTCAGGCTTCTGTGGCTTCGATATGCTAATCCTGTTCTGCAGTGCCTTGCTCCATACTCTTTTCTTCCTCCCCCTTCTATAGGCTAACTTCAATTCATCTTTAAAAAAATTTTTTTAATGTTTATTTACTTTTGAGAGAGAGACACACACAGAGGCATGAGTGGGGGAGGGGCAGAGAGAGAGGGAGACACAGAATCTGAAGCAGGCTCCCCCAGCACGGGGCTCAAACTCACAAACTGCGAGATCATGACCTGAGCTGAAGTCAGATGCTTAGCAACTGAGCCACCCAGGCGCCCCTCCAATTCATCTTTTAAAGCTCCACTAGAGTACTTTCTCTAGGAAGTCTTTCCTTTTTGCTTCTCTCTCAAGTAGAATTATCGCATCCTCCTATGTGTTAAGTCTTTTCTTTATTGATTCACTTGTCACACTATTCTGTAATATAATTTCTTTTTTTCTATCTTTCATACCATACTACAAGCTCCTTGAAGGCAAAGAATCTCTCTTACTTATCTATATATTCTCAGCACCTAGGGAAGCATGGCACACTATATTAAACAATAAATATTATTTTTGAGCAATGACTGGATGACTGGTTGACAAGAAGAGACCAAAATTCTGTGAAACCTGCCAACTAGAAAAAATGTGCCTGTTATTAAGTTGTCTCTGAGCAACAACCCTATCCTTCTATATTTGGCTTTTTGAGAGTGGAGCCAGGGCTATACGGTGGCATTTCTGCTTTGCCGGCTGATTCTGTTGGGCTAGGCCAACAGGGGGCGCCAGAGGAAGATCAGAAAGCTGAAAGGAAAAAGGAACTGGCTCCTTCCTCTTTGCTTCCTGTTTGCATGCTGATTAGGTAAGCATCACTTTAGCAAGGATTTTTCACTCTGAAAGTAACAAATAATTCCTCCCTACAAGAAGTTTGTGTATGAACTTTTAATAACACTTGGAAAAACAGCTTCATCGCATGCCTCCTCCCCAGACACCTGCATCAGCTGGAAGCAGCCTCCTCAGCTGTCTGGATCCCAGCATCGGGGTGTCCCCCTCTAACTTCTGAGTTTTAAGAATTTTAGCTGCCTCGCTTGGTTCCCTCAATCCCGAGGGTAGTTGCTGTTTCCTTGTTGTAGCCACCTGCATGATACCTTAGAGTTCACTTTTTAACCTTTCAACTACCCGGTTAACAAATTTACAACTAGTTAACAATTACTTATGTTAAATTCTTTCAGTTAAAATGACTGTCGAGGTTAAGGGTGCCTGGGTGGCACAGTCAGTTGAGCATTGGACTCCTGATTTTGGCTCAGGTCATGATGCCAGGGTTGTGAGATTGAGCCCCTCATTGGGCTCTGCACTGAGCATGGAGCTTCTTAAGATTCTCTCTGTCTCTGTCTCTGTCTCTGTCTCTCTCTCTGTCTGCCCCCTCCCTCACTTGTGTGCTGTGTCTCTAAATGAAAATAATAAAAAAGCCTGTAGTGGTTTCTCTTCCCCAAGCAGAACTTGACTGCGATAGAGAGTGATGATGATGTTCACAGAGAGAGAGAGATAGGAAAGTTGTAGACAGGGTGGTGCTAGATTTGCATCTGGACTAACTGAATTTCCTATTTTGTCTTTATCACACCATATTATACATTCATTGTGAAAAGTAGAAACTATGGATGAGCAAAAAAAACCCCAAAACAAAAAACAAACAACAACAACTCAAATGCAGGCAGTTCCCAACTTATGATGGCTCAACTTACAATTTTTCAACTTTATGATGATGTGAAAGTGATAAGCATTCTGTCGAAGTTGTACTTCAAATTCTGAATTTCTATTTCTTCCCGGACTAGCAGTATGCTGGAGGATGGTCTTTCAGAATTGGGGGTAGGGCAGCGAGTGGCAGCTCGCGGTCAGCCACACCATCACAAACAACTGCATACTTACAATCCTGTTGTACCCATACGGCCATTCTGTTTTACATTTTCAGTACAGTGTTCGATAAATTACATGAGATGTTCAACACTTTATTATATACCGCAGGCTTTGTGTTAGCTGATTTTGCCCAACTATAGGCTAATGTAAGTGTTCTGAGCACGTCTAAAATAGGCGAGGCTAAACCATGATGCTTGGTACGTTCGGTGTATTAAATGCATTTTCGACTGATAGTATTTTCAACTCACAATGGGTTTATTGGGATGTAATCCCTTCGTAAGTCCAGGAAGATCTGTATTTGAAAGGATTGTGCTTAACCTATCGCTGGGAGATAAGCATAGTTAACTTTTTTTGTTTGTATTAAGCATTCCAGACATTTTTCATACACATATATGTAAAAAAATATATATTCTATGTATTTAAGGAAAAACAGACTCATACTAGACACACTGTTGTGCAATCTGCTTCATTTATTATCAGGAATCTTCTTCCTTGTCCTTAAATATCTGTAACTGCCAGATTCATCTTCCTAAAGCATGGTACATCTTCTTTTTATTTAAAAATTTTTTAATGTTTATTTATTTTTGGGGAGTGGGAGTGGGAGAGTGGGAGCAAGGGAGAAGCAGAAAGAGGGAGACACAGAATCCGAAGCAGCCTCCAGGGTCTGAGCTGTCAGCACAGAGCCTGATGTGGGGCTCCAACCCAAAGACCATGAGATCATGACCCGAGCTGGAGTTGGATGCTTAACCCACTGAGCCACCCAGGCGCCCTCAGCATGAAACATCTTTATCGTACGTCTAGGATGACTTCCCACTTTTATCATGGTTGATGTTTAACATAGTATGTTCACATACATTATTTCATTTAATTCTTACAAAATTCTAGGGTGTTATTCTCTATGTTTATTAACCTAACTTTACATAAAAATGAAACTTGGGGATTATAGTGACATACCTAAGGTCACATAACCAGTAAGTGGTGGACCCAGAGCCTGGAAGCCATATCTTCTTTCTGTCGACCAATGCCACGCTCTGTCCACTTTATCAGATTGTTTCTTTTACCACAAACTTACAATGGCTTACATTACCTCCAAATAAAAAATCTAAATTCCTTAGCCTGGTATTCCAAGTCTTCTAAAATCTACCATCAAACTGTCAAAATTTACCCTACAAATAACAAAGGCTCCAGCCAAGCCTGATCATTACTTGAACACTATGCTTTCAGCACTGGGAATTTTGTTCATTCTATTAATATTATTCACAAGACACGTCTTTGCCATCAGGCTCTGCTTGTTAAAATCCTTTCTACTATAAATGAAACAGAATACAAAGTCCTGAAATGGACCAGATGATAGCAGGGAATTTTGTACGGGTGGCATTTCAAGTCAGTGAGGTATAAAACAATGTTGACAAACTAGTTTTTTTTTTTAAATAAATGCATAAATTTCTTGTCTCATTCTTTAAAACAAAATCAAGTCTACACTTAGATATAATGAGTAGAACCCATAAAGTTGCTGGAAGAAATAATTGATGTGTTATTTTAATATGATCATTAAAGGGAGAATTTCCTTACTATATAAAGAGCATAGACAAATTAATGAGAAACAAAAAAAAGACAATAATCTAAGGGTGCATAATATATAATACACATACATACAAATAGCAGGTAAATATTTAAAATAAATGAATAACTTCACTTATAATGACAAAAATTTTAATTAAAACAGTAATAACATGCCATTTAAAATACTGAACTGGCAAAGATTTGAAAAATTGATCAGACCCACTATTGACAGCAGTTTTCAGAGTTAAAAACCTTATATACCATTTTTAGAGACAATTTAGCAAACTCTAAAAATTTTAAATGTACAAAATTTGACCCTGCACTTCTAGTACTAAGAATAATCCTTCACATGCTTATTGTACAGGTGTTTTTTGAAAATTGCTGCTGTAATGAAAACTTGGAAATCACCTATTTTTCCATCAGTAGAAGACTGGTTAAAATATAGTTGAGTCATTAAGAGAAATGAGGTGTGTGTGTGTGTGTGTGTGTGTGTGAGCAGACAAATGCCCTAAAGAAAATTGCAGAACAGCATGAACAATATGATTCCTTTTATGTAAGGGAAACTATAAAAAAGAAAGCAGAAATATTTTGTATAGTAAAATTAATAGTATTTACTTTTATTGATAGAAATTTTATATGCCTTGGGTAAGTCATAAAGAAAGGATAAATAATCTTTGTAATATTCTGTCTGGTTAAAACTTCTTCCAACCAAACTATTTCTAATAATCACCACTAAATTTTTATTTTTTAAAGTGTTTATTTATTTATTTCTGAGACAAAGGGAGTATGAGCTGGGGAGAGGCGGAAAGAGAGGGAGACAGGTTCTCAAGCAGGTTCCGCTCTGTCAGCACAGAGCCTGATGCAGGGCTTGAACTTATGAATTGAGAGATCATGACCCGAGTTGAAACCAAGAGTTGGATGCTTAATTGACTGAACCACCAAGGCACCCCATAAATTTTTATTTTGTAAGGCCAAGTCCCAATGACATCAACTTCATCCATGAATGAATGAAGTCTTCCCTAAATATTCCAAACAAAAAGAATCTTTCTCTCTTATAAACTTCCTGGTAAATATTTATATTTTTCACATTATATTTCTCTTTTTCTGTTTGTTTGCTTAGTTAAATTTATATCTCCTATAATAGTAAAAGGTCTTCATAACAGGGCTCAGATCTCACAGTAGATATGAACATTATGTATGTATGTATGTATGTATGTATGTATGTATCTATCATCTATCTCTCTATTTATCTATCATCTATTTCCATCTCCATATCTATCTTTCCACACAAAATGAATTGACTGCATTAAAGTTCCTTCACTTTTAAGTCAATACACTCTTTTCTTAGTTTACTCAATCAGTTTAATTATACATTCTAGAAAATTATTATTTGTGGTTCCCTGCTTGGAATATTCTTCAATATTATCCATCCATCCAAACTACCTTAGGTTTTATCCTTCAAAACCTTACCATTTAAATACTCAGAAGGGGTGCTCGTTATTCATTTTGACTTTTACAGTCCAAGATACTGTATATATATTTTTCTTATTGCACATCGATCAATCTTTGTACTTCTTTAAAGAGATGGTTTATGAGAATAAACCTGATGCAATTTTGTCTCTATTAAAATGGAAGCGCCTGGTGGGAGGTCATTTTATTAAGTGTTTTGTAGAGTCCTAAGGAAAAAAGTATTTGGTGGATTTTGTAGATGGAAGTCGGATTTTGTAGCTGGATCTTGCCATTTACAAAGTTATAAGATAAAGGGGGAATACTGAAAAATCTTTATTATACAATCCAAATGTACTATGAGGAGAAAGCAACTGCCCAAGATGGCCTTGTCTATACTCTATCAGTAAACAGTTTGCAAAAACACTAACATTAATGTTGTCCCTACTGTGGGAATCCCTTTTGTAGCTCACATTTGTCAACAAAGTAGCCTAAATAAAATTAAAAAAGTAACAGGTAAACTGAACAGAAGCAATTGCATTAATAATCATATCCTTCCTAGGTTATTTTGTTTTGTTTTGTCCAGTCATCAACATCCCTTTATGAGCGCAGACACTTTTTAATAGGATGATATCTAGAGGCAGTCTCTAAACAATAGAAGGAAATTACTGAGGGGACGTGCTTTAGGGAGTTGGAGAGAGCAGAGTGACAAGTATTTTCAAAATGGGATTGGCAAGTTGGCTTCCTGCAATTTAATGAAAATATCTGCATAGGCCAAACCCTGTCTTTGGTTTGAGTTAAATGTATTTCCTTCGGTGGCGATAGAAGAAAGAGGAGGCAAATGATGAAGCAGAAATTACATGCCATAACCTCCCCAGAAATACTGCAGGCTTGTGGCTATAACTATATAAGGGGCTCTATGTAGTCCCAGAATGAAAAAGAGCTATGTGTCTACATTCTATTCCTGTCCTTACAAATTTCTGATTTTTTTTTTTTTGCAGCTATCTAAGAAAAATTTGATATTGTTGTTGTCTAAGCACATTTAAACTTCAGCTGAAATAACCGCCAAGTGATTCATGCCTATGTAGGTGAATATAACGATTGTATCTGGAGCCCCAGTGCGCCATTTTCATTTCACTTTAAATAAAAAACAAAATGTATCTATGTCAGTCAGTGCCCTTCTGCTGTACTCAGAGGTATCAAACAGGCTACAATTATGATTGTGAAGTGATTGTGTCACATTGGAGGAAGGTTTATTGCTTTTGAGTCCGCTAGGCAGTAACACATTCTGTTTCATATTACTCTTTATATCATTGTTTGGCTGTGACTAGAATAATCAAATGCCATCAAATGCTGTCAAATTCAATTTACAGTATTTTTCATTGAAGCGGGCTTTCTGCATTATATTTCCTGTTTTCCCTCTCTAAGGCTGCCATGGAATAGTCGCTGTAATCACGAGCTTTATTTACAAAACCAACAGAGTGAAGCCACGTCCTGGTCTATAACAGATACTTTATTTCCCTTTATTCAGAATAGGAATTTGATGTGCTTTTCTCATACAATTAGCATTAAGTAGATGAAAGAAAACTATTCCAAGAGGATGGGTATTTTAGAGCCTGCACTAATGTGCTTAGCGTAAAATGTAAATTCGCATTAGCCATTTTTACGTGTTCATGTGTATTTGAATCAGAAATATTATTCTTCAAATTAATGTTTGCTGAGAAGAAATTTGGCTTGTTTGTCTTGGGCAGTGTCATTTACATAACCAGAAAGGCAATAATACTTTCTCTTCATAATTTTCCTACAAACCCTCACTCATGACTGAAGATTGACCTGTATCAAGGGGTTTCAACACCTAACATTGCAAGAGGATCCTAAGCGAAGTTTCACGATGTATTCAGAGCACAGGACCAAACGAGGAAGACATGAGATGCTAACAAACGACGGTAGAGGAGGGCTGAGGGTCTGGGAAAGAAGGTGTTTTTCTCTGTTTGCCTGATGTGAATACATTGCTTTTGGAAGGGGTTTTCAGTCTGCACATCCTTTATGTCTGCTGGTCCCTGCCTTACATGGTGTCCTTTTTGTCTTAGACGGTTAAGTTGTGGACGTCTCCTCCACCCCTAATTCATATGTCAAATTCCAAACTCCCGAGGTGGTGGTGTAAGATGAGGCATTTGGGAAGTGATTGGGATGTGAGAGTGGAAACTCATGGTAGGGTGGGCGCCCTCATGAAAGAGACTCACAGAGCTCCCTAGTTGCTTCCACCATGGTGAGAACACAGTGAAATGACAGCTGTGTATGAACCAGCAAGTGGGCCCTCACCAAGCATGACATCTGTCAGCACCTTGATTTTGTATTTTCTCAGCGTCCAGAACCGTGAGAAATACATGTTTGTTGTTTATAAGCCGCCCCCCCACCCCCCAGTTGATACCATTTTTGTTACAGCTGCCTGAAGGGACGAAGTCAGACAGCAAACCCTCAGTTGACAGGTTCTTTGTCTCCTTGACTCTGTTTCTGTTTTACTTTTGCCTTTTCTCCTCTCTTTCTTCCTCCTTCGGGGTTGCTCTTTCATTCTCTCCCCCACTCCCATTCTCTCCTTCTTTCCTTCCCATTCTCCCTTCTCCCTCTCTCCCTCTCCTTCTTCTCCTTATTCGTTACTTATTTAAAGAAAACTGTAATTTAAAACTATGTCTGTGTTGATTGGATGAAGACTGGACCAGGGAGCACATACACTTCAACCCAGAATGCCTATGGTCTCCTTGTCTCTCCTTCCTTACTCTGTCTCTTCTCTTACCCTCCCCTCCCTCTTTCCTTCTTTTCTTCATTTTAGGTGGCTACGTTTAACAAATCCTGCACATCGTGGTGAAAAGAAGCTACATTACCATCTACTACATCCCAGTATCATCTAGCCAGTTGAACGGAAACTCATTCCAACAGAAGGGTATCTGCAGAGCTGAGCTGTTCTTTCTGCACGCAAAAAGGACCCTGTTTTGAGGATAAAAAGTTTTTCCAGGGGTGCCTGGGTGGCTCAGTCAGTTAAGCATCTGATTCTTGGTCATGATCCCACGGTTGGTGGGTTTGAGGCCCACATTGGGCTCTGTGTTGACAGCATGGAGCCTACTAGGGATTCTCTCTTGCCTTCTTTCTCTTCCTGTCCCTAACTCCTGCACTCTCGCTCTCTCTCACTTTCTCTCTCTCTCTCAAAATAAATAAATAAACTTAATTTTTTTCCCAAGCTCCACATAAAAGATGATGGAAAATATTAGAATTCTTATTGCAGACATAGTTCCTCCTCTGGGATGACTATGTTCTCTTGGTCAGTGGGCCTCTAGAGGACCGCTCTATAAGTTCATCAGAGGTAAAGCTGATGTGGACTAAGAGGTCTCATCCTTCAAGCAGGGCTCAAAACA
This sequence comes from Panthera tigris, assembly GCF_018350195.1. Classification (NCBI taxonomy): domain Eukaryota; kingdom Metazoa; phylum Chordata; class Mammalia; order Carnivora; family Felidae; genus Panthera; species Panthera tigris. The sequence continues at coordinate 53,654,237 of NC_056678.1, forward strand.
AAAATATCGCGTGGTAGCTGTGGCTTTTCCCCTTGGATAATGTGTACAAGCTTCCGGTATCAATTCTAGATCCTAGCACGTGCTCCAAAACATGAATTCCCACCCATTCCCTTATAGAAACAGAAAATGTATTTGCTTTTACAGCCCTGGAATAGAACACATTTTTCAATAATTTAAAATAATAGTAACAGTCAATGTTACCTGTGAAGAAAGTAGTTGATGATGACTCCATTTGGCTTTTTAGGTGGCATCCATTTAACTTCTATGCAAGCTGACCCCAATGCCTTAAGAACTGGGGAATTTAGGTCCATTGGGGCTGCTTCAGATGTCTTGACAAACGTCCCACTGCTAACTCCACAACTTCCTTTAAAAAAAAATCGAGTCCTTTAGTGATTTGTCAAGCGGCGAAAAGAGTTGCATATGCATATAGAAGGGTAAGGAGATCACAGAACTCATGTTAGCTGGACTTTTATATATACGCTTGTACACATATTTTAGACTAGTACTATAAATCTCTATATAATTTGAATATAGTTATATGTATATATACTATATTATATATATTTTATGTATATTTAAATAAGGAATCATTTCTGGAAAATCCATTAAGTAACCACAAGTTTATAGAGGCATAGGCAAGAACACTTATGCTTGTCTGAACTGTGGTTTCTCTAGTTTATTACAGTCATTCTAGCCAGAAAGTAATAATACAGTTGAACACCATAAGTATGTGCGTGACCTGCACATCTTGTCTATTCTTAAGAATATCTTATTTTTGCCAACACTTCGAAATAATTACCATCTCCCAACACACAGGAATCAAACAATCAATTTGAAGAATATTGTATCTCCACAGCATAGTTTTAGAGACATAGAGATGCAGAAGTTGATTTTGCATTCAAATAAAGAAAACATTGGTTTAAAATAGTCCTATGTTGATTAGCTGAAGACTGGATCAGAGAAAGCAGCATCCTTTAAAACAAAATGCTTTGGTCTGGTTTGTAGAGAGAAGTGGGCAAATGGACTCAAGTTTGGAGATGAGGCAGAGCAAAATCGCAGACCCCTCATTCTAACCAACTCCATGGGAACTGATACTCATTTGGAAATAGAAGTTCCTAAGCACATGTAAGATGGGGTTGCCACCACATGCTGAGTATAAGATCGGGACATCTCTTTAAGGTGAAGCAACATGTTTTATACACCAATACGAGTTACATCTTTTCTTCTCTTATCAATACATGATGTAACATTTGGATGGATGAAGGGACTGAGGGAGGCTTTTCCTCAAGACCACTCAGATAGATGATGATTTCATAGACCACTAGCCTATGCCATAGAACTCAGGGTGACAAGCTGCGTATATGAGATAAGGTTCAGGGAAGCACCATAAAATACGTAAGATTCATTTGAGCGTAACTCAGCTTATAAATAATGCCTCCCCTCACCCCCAAATAAAACTTAAATAAACCAAACTGAGTACGTTTTCTTGAAAATTTCACAATACTTATTTCGTTTTATATTACCAATGATTCCTTATGTGATCTAGGTGTTTTTCTTTTAAAGGGCCTTATAAAACAAGACTTTGCAAAACCACCATTTTAATACATTTAAATATTCATGATTTAATGTGCAGAAATGCATAATGCTTCAGTCAATGGCAGGCTCTGATTTTTCTGGGTAAACAGTCCAGTACAAATAAGAAATGAAATGTTAGTCTTTGTATTTGAATTAAGAATCTATTCCTTTTTAATGAATTTTTTTTTCCACAAAATGCTTTTTTTATAAAAGCCCAGGACAAGTGTCTGAAAGACTTTCACCATTTTGACACGCTTGTATCCTTATCTCATATTGTGTGAATGGAGCCAAATTTTCCAGAAGGATGGATTGATGATAACCAACAGAGGTGGTCAGAGGTGCCACACTTCCAGCATTGAGTAAGACATTGTACTCCACAGGCATTTGGGGGATAAGGATCCCTTTAAAGAGAGAGAAAGAGAAAACACAAAGGTATGCTATACAAAATGGCCAACAAATATTTGTCTTTTGAAAGCAATGTTATCTTTAAAATAGTTTAAATTAAGTATTACTGAATGTAGCAATGAACAGTTGCATGAATGTATATTCCAGAAGTAAAACAATGTGTATCACCCATTTTCAAAAACAAATGAAGTATATATAATAGTTCTATTCAAAGGGATACTCCACAGGCAAATAAAAACAAAAGCACGTTCCACTTCTTAAAAAATACAAGGGAATTAGAAATGGTGTCATATATTTTTGCTAGGCTTACTTACTCTTAAAGTACATAAAAAACCCCACCAGTTTTGCTTGTGACAATAATTTTTCTGTAGGCATTGTGTATGCATCCAGTCTGACACAGATCCTTGACATAATAGCCCATAAAGTATCCAAATCATAGTCTACCTAGAGAATTCCCAGTGCATTAATTATTGAGTCAGGACAGTCCACTTTGTCAGGGAGACTTATGGACCTAAATACATATGAAATTTGGGTTCAAAAACTGTCATTTTTCACAATGCTTCCTAAAGAAAGAAGGTCTTGTCAGCTTAGCCTCTTCACAATCTAGTCATATAATTAAATGCCTGTAAGTTTTATTTGGTCATGAACAACATGGACTTTTTTTTTTCAAGGAGAGTCTATGAGCCTCGAATGAAGAATATAAGGGAATTTCGCGCTAAGCTTGCTCATTGATCTGATAGCTTATAACATTTGTGGGTTTAATTACTTGCCTTTGTAGTGCTTAAATATGTTTCTCTTGGCTGTAGAAACAATGAAATCAACAGAACAGGACTCAATAACCCTTGAGAAATGAGGTCTAAAAAAATAAAATGAAGGTTTTTTGTAGATATAGCCCCAATGTATAAGGAGTGGAAGAGCCAGTAAAAGCCAGAGATGCTCTCAGGATTTGGTGCAGGATGGATGAAAATAAGGAGTCTCTGAAGGATATATGCATCACAGTCAGGAGTGATGAGTTGTTTCCTGGAAAGATACTAGATTTCGCTGAACCCAGACTGGGAATTTTTGTTCTAAATTGGAGCGTCCTCGTTAAATTATCTTTGTCCTAATAGCTTAAATTACTGCTATTCTATCATTGATTCTTAAATTCTATCTCCAGCTTTATATCTCTCTTGCATTCCAGATTTCTATTTTCTTTTTTTTTTTTTAATTTTTTTTTTCACGTTTATTTATTTTTGAGACAGAGAGAGACAGAGCATGAACAGGGGAGGGGCAGAGAGAGGGAGACACCGAATCTGAAACAGGCTCCAGGCTCTGAGCTGTCAGCACAGAGCCCGACGCGGGGCTCGAACTCACGGACCGTGAGATCATGACCTGAGCTGAAGTCGGATGCTTAACCGACCAAGCCATCCAGGAGCCCCCAGATTTCTATTTTCAACAGCCTACTTTACAGAGTCCTCAATCTCAACAGGCCTAAAGCAGAATCACTATATTTTCCACTCCCAAACCTATTCTTCTTGGGTTTCCTTTCTGTTTTCCTAAGGCACAAACAGGCCTTAGAGTAAACCCTTAGGGTAAGATTTTTAGAGTAGACCCTGCTTTTTTTACTCAGTTGCAGCCATAACCCAAACAAGAATAGCCATCTCATTGCAATCCAGTTTTATGCAGGACAGCATACATTATCTAATACTACCAGAATGTCAACTTCATAAAGTCAGGGACTCTGTTCTCCCCGGTGTGGTTCCAACGCCTAGATTTTAGCACAAAGTTGCAGCTCAACAAATGTTGGTTAACTGACTGACTGAATGAATGAAACCTCAGGACAATATTGTAAAGTAAATTGCATTACTTTTTTTTTTTTTTTAAGATGAGAAAACCAGGGCTTGAGGGAGTCAAACAACTTGTTCCAGATTGCACATTGATTAATTGGGATAGTCACACTTGAACTCAGGCCCATCTGATACCAAAGCTTATCTCTCTATATTACGCTCTCTCTTGGTAATGGAGATTTGGATTAGGACAACTGGGGGGAAAAGGAGAGGATAATTTTGAGAAAACATGGGTACCCAGAAAGAACAGGTATTGGACACTGATTCAAGGTCTGGGAAAAAAAAAGTAATGGAAAAATTAAAATCCCACTAATGGAACAAAATTACAGGTGAATATTTAAAGTTCTGAACAGCAGGTTTCCAAAACTGAACCACACACACCCTGGATGTTTGTGGACTTGTGTTGACTTATTTTCAAGACAAGGACAAAAATGGTAGCTCTTCCTGGAATATCAGTTTGACCTGTAAAATTTGGGAAATGCGTGGCCCCACTGCCTGAGCGATGGAAACCAGCAGAATCCCACTTTTCCTTGTTCGCAAAAATTTGGTATGGATTTTTCTTCCTAAAAAGGCCCAGACTAGGAAATTATAGGGTTATTGACCGATTAGAACTTTTACTAGTCAGTCACTTTAACTCTAAAGTTACCTCAGAACTAACCATATGACAACAGAGTTTATGCTGACAAAACCAGTGTGTTGAACAAGTCCTACTCATGATGCAATCAAAACACAACTTAATTTTAGTTGTTCACTGTTGTTTTAAAATGAATTCATCATGGGTAATCTTCTATAGATACAGGATGAAAATTTGGCTGGGCCCACGTTTCTGCTGAATCTCAAGTAATAGGCATTTCTATGTTATTTTGTTTCCATGGAGAAAAAACACATCAAGACAAAGACTAATGCCTAGAAAATTCAAATAAATTTATTTTTCTCTTTAATGGCTTCATGAATACACATAATGGGTTTATTTAGAAAAGGTTCTTAAGGCCTAATTCTGAACTGTAAGACAAAACTGGGAATGGTTTTACTGCTTCCAACAAGACTGCTATAATTAAAATGAAGTTGGAGAGTTGATGAAGAGAGTTGATTATAGGGACCATTTGAGACTCTCGGTTCATTAATGGAGAAGGAAAACCTATGTGCTGTATTAGAGGTAGAATAAAGAACAGTATAATCAGGCTTTTTCCCCCCACTAAAAATGTTCTTTGGAGATTGTTGTTCAAAGTAGTAAAAAAGATTGAAGAACGGATCAGGGACTTTCTCAGTTTGCAGGTGGACATCTCAGCAATAAGATACGTTTATGGAAATTTCCATTCATTCGGAATGGCACAGTATTCTACCTCACATGCTGGGAATTTCTCCTTATTGTTACCCTGACGTAGTCTGTAAAGCAGTGGGGGGGGGAAGGTTGCTGTTTGTACCCACATATTTATAATAAAATGAAGACAGAAAGAATTGCCTGGACATTGAACCTATTATTGGGGTCAGCTTTCTCCAGAGCAACCTAGTATCTTGAAATATAACAGCATATTACTCTTTAGCCAAAGAGATTAGTAAAAAACAAATTTTTCCCTTAATGATAAATTATAAAACACACTAAGGTTTGGATGAAGACAAACGCATTGGAATACAATGGCAAATTTGTATGAATCTTTAAGATAAAAAGCAAGACCTTGAAGAAATCACAAGCTTAGGGTAATTGCTTTAGGCTGTTTCTAGACCTCCTGGGATTGCATTTTCATTCTTTCTTCTCTGTTTCTAGGGTAGATTTTACAGAAAAGTTTGACAAACACACATTTGAAAAATACTCCATCGTTCTTGTTGAACTAGACAAACCACAGAATGGAGCGAAACAGATCAAATCCTTCCTCTGCCCTTATTTGTTTCTGATAAGTTACCTAACCTCTATGAACACTGGCCTCTTCATCTCTAAAATGATGATACTAACAGCCATCTCATAAAGACCTATAAGGATTAAATTAGAAAATGCATGTAAAACATTTTAGTGCTTTCCTACAACATAGAAAGTGCTGAATAAATGGCAGACATTTCAGCAAAACAAAACGAAATGGAACAAAATGCAAAACGAAACCCACAACTATGACTCTCAAAGTTTTATGTGTCCTCAAACACTCTGAACTCACCTTTTATATTAAGTTTCTATTCCAATTACGAGTAAATGTTATATTCTTTCGAGTAAATATCTTTATAACAATACTTTATCTAATTTTGTTTTTTATGAATACTTGGATACAATCAAACTGTATTCCTATGAAGATGTTTTATTTTTCAGTTCTAGCAGTAAATTAGAACAGTCTTTTCTCCAATTCATCTGACATATGTCTTCAGTCTATAGCTACTGGTCTGCTTCCAGTAACTTCTCTGCCTAGAAGGACAGAACTCCTAGGGGGTCAAGGAACACAATTGCGCTTCTGCTACATTTCAAATATAGACATAACCTTGGTCTAGGTTTAAACATGGCCAGTCAAGGCATGAACCTGGAAAATGTATTTTTCACGTCTTGGTTAATTGGAAATAAATGTCCTTTACATATACCTATGAAGTGTTGAAACAGAAAATGCTCCTTGAAGCTGTGAGCATGTCAAACAGTGACATGTATTTAGGAAAGAGGGCCCCTCCACTGTCATCATTTACAGGACTGTGACATGAAAGCTTCCTGTGTCCCTGCAAGCCCTATACCATCTGCAATGAGTCTGAAACGACCTAGCCCCCTGGTATTCTGATGACTAAATGAAATGAAATGGGCATATTTGTTAAAGTCAGCTGGGAAGCCACACGACTTGGTTAGTTCCCGAGTTCATAAATTTATGTCAGAGCAAGAGGAGCAGTGGAAGCTCAAGTGAACCAATTTACCCTAAGTGCAAATGGCAGTTTTGTTATTTGGTGTCAAAGTTACCAGTCGCACAATGACAAGCTGCCATAACACATTTTCTTGTTCACTAAAGAACAAGGATTTCGTTGGTTAATATTCCTTGCAAGGCTCCTTTTCATAATTTACAACAACTAGATGCTGATAGGTTATTTAACATTTATGAAGTTAAGATGTAATCAGAAAAACCCTGATTATCTTTACAAATAAAAAAGTTAAATTATTCAACTTTTTTTTTTCTCCATGGCTTCATTTCACAGCAGGTGCATACTTTACAATGGGGCAAGTCAATCAAATAATCCTTCTTAAAAATCTTTTTTTAGGAGCTGGAGCAGCAACAATTCTAAGAGGAAAACTATTAATTCGGTTTGGTAGCTGCGTTTGCTTCAAAACATTCGTTGCACTTAATGTAATGCTCTGAACAAATCAGCCTAAATTCTTGCTTGTATATTTTGGTAGGCATATTTTGGTTATGCCCTTTTGGAAGTTTGGAAGGGAAACAAGACTCTCTTAAACATACATCGATTCCAACTATATGGAAATTTTACATAACTTTGTATAATATTTATCATTTTATGGCCTTTCTACCCTAATAGATAATAGGGTTCATGACAGGAAGGACAATGACTCATTCTTCTTTGTAGCTCTCAGGGTGTCTAGCATTATGCCTTGCTCCTGAGTGGGGCTCAGCAAATATTCTTATGTTCACTAAAATGAAGACAGGAATCAATACACCCAAAGGCTAGTGAGTTATGTCTCATGGAGTTTTAAGCTACAAATAAAACACTCCTACTGGATTATTGGACGGGCTGCTCTTGAATTACATTGTCCTCATTCATATTTGCTATATTTATAGCAAAGTTATTTTTTAGCTTTTGAACTGGATCATAGTAGAAGTTAGAAAAAAATCATTTGCTTTCTGCACTGGGCCCTGTTTATGTAGAAAAATACTGAGGAAATATAACAGTAATTTTGACTACAGAATTTGGAGTCAGATCCATTGTGGGTTGGTTCTAACACCTACGTGTAAAATAACCCAGATTACAAAATTTGGTAATATCTATATTGATTTGTTCTAATTAGTAAAATGGGCAAAACAATAGGGTATACTATATTAGGTTGTTAAAAGCATTAAATGAGATACATGTAAATTTCTGAGAAAAATGTCTACTACATATAAGAACTCAGTAAAGCAAGAAATTCATTAAGTAAAAAAAGCAAAGGCAACAAAATAAAAAACTCAACAAGTGTGTCACATCAATTACAAGCCTTCTGCACAGCAAAGGAAGCCATCAACAAAAGGAAAAGTCAACCTGTGGAATGGGAGAAGGTATTTGCAAACCATTCATCTAATAAGGGGCTAATATCCAAAATATATAAGGAACTCATACAGCTCAATAACAAAAAACAAATGAACCAATTAAAAAATGGACAAAGGCTATGAATAGACATTTTTTTTCCCCAAATAAGACAGACAAATGGCCAACAGGCACATGAAAATGTGCTCAACATCCTTAATGATTAGGGAAATGCAAATGAAAAACGAGATGCGATCTCATACCTGTTAGAATGACTATTATCAAAAAGAGAAAAGATAACAAATACTGGTGAAGATGTAAAGTAAAAGGAATGTTTGTACATTGTTGGTAGGAATGCAAACTCATATTTCCAGTTTACTATGGAAAACAGAAAGGAGGTTCCTCAAAAAATTAAAAATAGAACTACTATATGATCCAGGAATTCTACTTCTGAGGATATAGCCAAAGGAAATGAGATAATTATCTCAAGGGCTATCTATACTCCCATGTCCATTGCAACATTATTCACAATAGTCAAGTTACAGAGACAACTGAAGTGCCTATCCATGGATGGATGAAGAAAATGTAATACACACACACACACACAAACACACACACACACACACACACACACACACACACACACTGGAATACTTTCAGCCTTAAAAAAGGAAGAAAATACTACCATTTGTGACAACATGGATGAAACTGGAAGGCATTATGCTAAGTGAAATAGCCAGACAAATACAATAACTTTATGGTATCAGTTATGTGTGGAATCTTAAAAAAAATCAAACTCCTAGAAACGAAGTAGAATGGCAGTTTCCAGGGACTGGAGGATGGGGGAAATAGGGTGAAGTTGGTAAAAGGGTACAAACTTACACTTAAAAGATGGATAAGGTTAGAAGATCCAAGATATAACATGGTGACTATAGTTGACAATACAGTACTGTATAATTGAAATTTGCTAAGAGAGTAGAACTCGTATTCTCACCAAAAAGAAAAAAAAATAAATATGTGAGATGATGCTTGCATTAATTAACTCAATGGTGGGAATCCTTTCACAACGTATATATGTCAAAACACCACATTGTACTCTTTAAATATATTATAATCTCATTTGTCAATTATACCTCAATTTAGCTGAAAAAAGATGGATTTAACACTCTTCTACATAAAATGTAAATCATTGAAACGAGTTTTACACTTTCTTCTGAAGTTCAGCCTGGGTTTTGTACTTATAAGAAAATTGAAATAATTGTTATTGTTGAATCCCAATTAATGTGATGTAAATTTTTTAGAAAGCTTAATGCCTATTTTGGCTTTAAATGGCTAGTAACTGATCTAATACACTGCTGTTGATGAGCTAACTGACCACCAAGATGCCTAATGTCTGTGGATAGACTATATTGTGCCTAAATACCCTTTATCAAAACTTTGCTAATAAAAAGCATTTTTATTCCTAACCAGTATCTTTTTATTTCTAAGAAATGTTAATTGAAATGATTTCTCATAGAAGAATTGTTGCTAATTCTTTTCTTTATTGGACCAAGAGATGAATGTTAATGGACAAGAACCAGTATTTTGATATTATGCATGAAACCCAAATAACACAATCTTTAGTGAGAAAAGTGTGTTGGATACGGTGACATTATTAATTAGAACATGATGAAGGGCTAGAATAGTTCAAAATATAGTCATCACCTTGATAAATTAGAAAGACTCATTATTACCTTCAGGGTTTAAATAATTTTGAATGTTTGTTTTCTGAAACAGCAGGAATATCTCTATTCTCATTCTGAGTAAACCATTTATGTTACATGAAATATTTGCTTCTTCATTTTCTATGATTTTTTACCCATTAGTTGAACATATATCCTTTGCTGTATTTAATATGAATGTGTAAGTCCTGACCTGAGGTTAGGAGCTGGTAAAAGGTGAGAAGGAACGGTTAGGAATAAACTAGCCTGGCTGACATCTGTAGCTTGAATAATAATAGCCAGCATCCAGGTAGTGCCCACTAAATGCTTACCCATGCTCTCTCACTGACTTTGCATAACAGCAGTACAAGGTAAGCATTTAATATCCTCTTTCACAGATGAGAAACCTGAAGTTCAGAGACACTGTGCAACTAGCCCAAGGCCCAAGAAAAATTAAATGGTTGACCCCGTTCCACCTAGAAGCCAGGATTTCCTTTTCAGAAATAAGTGGAAAAAAAAGATAGGCATCCAGAAGATGACATACAGCATTTGGAAAATATGTGTATGCGTCCTGTTTGTCTTTAAAGAAGAAATATGTATTTGTGTATGTGTGAATATACAAATATGTATTTGTGGATGTCCATGTGTGTTTGAGGTTGAGTTACTGTGGAGGGAGGGATAGGCTTCTAAAGGAAACCAAGTGTTTGACTAATTCTAAGCAGCAGAAAGTCCAAAATTTATACTCAACTGAATGATGAATATTAGAAGCTTACTCACTATTTGTTCTTTCATTAATTCAGCAAACATTTTATAAAGATATGCTATTTGTGCACCATCTGATTTGGAGGTACAAATGATATACAAAAGAGTAGAAATCTTGATTTTCTAGAGCTTGCAATTGAAGTATTTTGATAGTCTTACTACTGACATTTATCTTATCAAGTAATAATGATATGAAAGGGAACTGGGGTTTACTGGAAGGTAAGAGAATCTACCAAGGTTTTAAAATAGTATTTAATATTCTTTTTGTGGACTTTTGAGAAAGGACTCCCTCTCCCACCTTACTAAAATCTTTCTGCATTTGGAATCTGGCTTTGCTAGGTCATGTCTATTCTTCCTGGACTTTTGGATTGATAGGCAAAGACTTCTGGTTACTAGCTCTTTCACGCCACAGGAGAAAACTATTGCCAGGTAGATATTTTCCCTTTAGGGGCTCACCATTTCCACAATTAATTCTTCTGATCTTAACATTTCCAGCCAAAAACATTTGGTTTTTGCCAATACCTAGCTCTGTTTCTTGGCCCTCTGGGCTACTATTTCAAAGAGCATAGTTGCTGTATCCCAAATCTGAAAGACGTTGGGTAATAAATAAAAAGTTTGATTTGGATCTCAGAGTTAAGCCGAAGACATGCAGAGACTGCATTCACAAGGCAGTTGTAGAGAACAGACCTGAATTTGGATCTCGGCTCTGCTGTGTAACCTTGAGTATACCATATCTCTTCTTTGAGATTCAAATTTCTTTCTTTCTTTTTTTTTTTTTTAATTTTTAATGTTTATTTCTTTTTGAGAGAGAGTGAGACAGCATGAGCGGAGGAAGGGCAGAAAGCGAGACACAGAATCTGAAGCAGGCTCTAGGCTCTGAGCTGTCAGCACAGAACCCAATGTGGGGCTCGAACTCATGAACCGTGAGATCATGACCTGAGCTGAAGTCGGACGCTTAACGGACTAAGCCACCCAGGCGCCCCAAGATTCAAATTTCTTGTCTTAATATGGAGATAATGATATTGTCACCCAGAGTTTGCATGAGTATTAACTGAGGTAAAGCAAGGAAAGTGCTTATCAAAGTGTTTGGCATATACTAGAAATTTAACAAATGGCAAATATAAACAAGTGATACTATGCATATAAATGATATTTGTCAATAGTGTTTCAATTATACTTCCCCTGGATATTCTCACACATTCCCGGGGCCTCACTTCCTTTTCTGATAGGATTTATAAACATGTATTAAGACTTAATTTATAGATATCATTGAAACAATAATTTATAAGCTGAAAACACACTTAATTGCCTAGGTAATGTTCTGTTGCCAAGCAGCCGCATAGACATTTTTTCCCCCAGCAACTTACCTGTGTAAAGTCACTCTATTCACACTGACCACAAAACAAAATACGTGTAAAAAAAACCAGTTAACTGAACCACCATTTGGGGTTTGTACATTCAAGAGAAAGTGGTTTGATTCATGTTTTCAAAGAAATATTGTAATTGACCACTTTTGCTTGGTGTATGATTCATGACTACTAAATTTGAAGCACATCAAAATCATCAGGGGAACTTAAAAAAAATCTAGATTGCTTAACTTCATCCCCAGAGACTTTTATTCAGTAAACTTGGGGTTGAGAATTGGTCTTTGCAAAAGTTTTCTGATGAAGATTCTAATGTTCATTCAGATTTGGGAACTATAGGGATGGAATGTTTAGCCATTTTTTTCAGTTCCGCTTATGATGTCATCATTTGTAATGGCAGGGGGGTATGGTGAATACCCAGAAAGCTCTTGATTGTGAGCAAATAAACAACCTCTGGTTATAACAAGTTTGTTTTCTTTCTGTTTAAGACATATATTTGTGACTATTCAGAAACAGAAAAATGTTTTTATTATCCAAATCAAAACACAGCATGAGGTAGTTTCCAGTAAAATCAACTGTAGATTATACACAAGTCAAAATCATCTGCCTGTTTACTGAGTTCAAAATCCTTCTAGGCACCAGGAAAAACTTTAATTTAAGATTTTAATCTTTCCATATATTACAGGGTTTCTATAATGGATTTTGTGCATCTGAAACTAAAAGATTGACAGGTCTGGATATTATAGATTTTTTAACCATTGGTTACATGGTCAGAGTTAGTGTGTGAGGCATTTCTATGATATCCCCTAGGCTGCACTAGACTGAACAATTTCCACAAAGCCTGAGGTAGACAAGAGTTAAGGTTACATTTAAAAAAGCAGAAGGCGTGTTTTATTCCACAACAATTCTTTTCTGAGTGGAAACATTATACCCTAAGCATAAAAATATGATGTTGAATTCAAAGGAAAAATGACAAAATGCAGGGAAATTCTAAAGAAGTCTTAAAAATTTACAAACACGATCCTGCAGTGCACAGTTTTATCATTTTAAAACCAGGGGGCTTGGAACCTAGCAAATGCTGAAGCAAATACATTTTCAAAATAAATAATTGAAGACAAAAATAATTTCCCCCAAAGAACCATCACTACTTACAGAACATTACACAGTGTCTGCCAGTTATATAAATTACCTCCTGTAATCTTTGCAACAACCCAAGTGTAGGTGCTATTGCTATTTCCATTTTACAGACGCACAGAACAGAGACTCAGGGAGAAAGACTGACTTGTGTAGTCAGCTCACAGGTGGAACCATTGGGCTATGAATCCCGGTTTTCTCTTTCATCTCACACCCGTTGTCTTCAGGTCCTTGCGGAGTGTAAGGTCTTCAGATTAGCAATGGCAATTTATGTGTATAATAATGTTAAAATGACAAGAGATTTGATAAGCCATGGAACTTCTTCATCACATGGCTTGGAAATCATTAATTTTGCTTATCATCTTGGACTTTCTCTTACTGTTCTTTGAGAATTTGGGTTGTAGAACACCCTGGTCTGAGTCCGAGAAATCTCTGGTTAATAGACTAAATCTGGTCTCTGACTGGCTCTTTTCTGCCTCATTTTACTTCATGGCACAAAAGCACCACAGCACTGTAAAGATGCCAAGGAGAAATATGCTAAAAGATGGCGAGATGGCAATGCTGTTCCATGCAAGGAGACGTTGATTCTGTAAAGGGATATTCAAGTTTGTACATTTTCCACAGCAGAAGATATGTGTTTTATTCCATCAAAACGAAGAACAGAGTTCAAGATCTGTGTTCCTAAGACTGAGATAAGGAGCATAGCACTTTATGACACAGGCTGGCACCAGTCATTGTTCCTTTCTGTTGTTTAATTTAATGTGTTGTATATTTATATTTTAAAACAAAGGTGGATGCAATCATTTATATTTAATATCTTGGACAGACTTACATTTTTCTTTACTTATAAAGCTCTTGATAAATTTTTTCCTGTGAATTTGACCAAATTAAGGCCCTTTTGTTTTTGATCTTAGGTTAGGACATCAGAAGGCTCTTGGTTCATGAGAATTGAAGTTTTATATATTAGGCCTGTATGTTACTTTCTTGACTATATTACCTGTTTTTAGTTTTTATTTTAATTCCAATTAGCTAACATAAAGTGTTATATTAGTTTCAGGTGTATGATATAATGAGTAAAGAATTCCATATGTCACGTAGTGCTCATCACAAGTCATATTAAGCCCCATCACCTTCCTCAAAAAACTAAAAATAGAACTACCCTACGACCCAGCAATTGCACTACTTGGTATTTATCCAAGGGATACAGGTGTGCTGTTTCGAAGGGACACGTGCACCCCAATGTTTATAGCAGCACTATCAACAATAGCCAAGGTATGGAAAGAGTCCAAATGTCCACTGCTGGATGAATGGATAAAGAAGAAGTGGTATATATATACAATGGAGTATTACTCGGCAATCAAAAAGAAGGAAATCTTGCCATTTGCAACTACGTGGATGGAACTGGAGGGTGTTATGCTAAGTGAAATTAGTCAGAGAAAGACAAAAATCATATGACTTCACTCATATGAAGACTTTAAGAGACAAAACAGATGAACATAAGGAAAAGGAAACAAAACTAATATAAAAACAGGGAGGGGGACAAAACAGAAGAGACTCATAAATATGGAGAACAAACTGAAAGTTACTGGAGAGGTTGTGGGAGGGGAAATGGGCTAAATGGGTAAGGGGGATTAAGAAATCTACTCCTGAAATCATTGTTTCACTATATGCTAATTTTGATGTAAATTTTAAAAAATAAAAAATAAAATAAAAAAATAAAAAAATAGTCATCTTAAAAAGAAAAAAAATAATAGAAATGTTGCATAATCATAGATTTATATCTTATAAAATGATTTCAACCTGCAAAAAAAAAAAACAAATCCCCATCACCTATTTAACCCGTCCCCCACCACCTCCCCCTCTGGTCACCATCAGTTTGTTCTCTATAGTAGAGTCTGTTTCTTGGTTTCTCTCTCTCTCTCTCTCTTTCTCCACCCCCACCCCCATCCCTGCCTTGGCTCATTTGTTTTGTTTCTTAAATTCTACATCTGAGTGAGATCATATGGTATTTGTCTTTCTTTGACTGGCATTTCACTTAGCATTATACTCTTTAGTTCCATCCATGTCATTGCAAATGGTAAGATTTTATTCTTTTTTTTATGGATGGACAATATATATACATTCGTTCTTTATCCATTCATCAATTGATGGACTGATGGGCATTTGGGCTGCTCCCATATCTTGGTTATTGTAAATAATGCTGCTACAAACATAGGGGTGCATATATTCCTTTGAATTAGTGATGTATTATTCTTTGGTTGAATACCGGATAATGCAATTGCTGGATCTTAGGGTAGTTCTATTTTTAACTTTCGAGGAACCTCCATAACTGTTTTCCACAGTGGCTGCACCAGTTTGCATTCCCACCAACAGTGCAAGAGGGTTCGCCTTTCTCCACACCTGCGCCAACAACTGTTGTTTCTTGTGTTTTTCATTTTGGCTATTCTGACGTGTGAGGTGATAACTGCATTGTAGTTTTGACTTGCATTTCACTGATGATAAGTGTTGATAAGCATCTTTTCATGTGTGTGTTGGTCATCTGTATGTCTTCTTTGGATACATGTCTGTTCATATCTTCTGCCCATTTTTAAAATTGGATTGTTTTTTGCGTGTTGAGTTTTATAAGTTCTTTATATATTCTGGATACTAACCTTTTATTGAATATGCCATTTGCAAATATCTTCTCCCATTCTACAGGTTGCCTTCTAGTTTTGTTTGTTTTCTTTGCTGTGTAGAAGCTTTTTGTTTTGATGAAGTCTCAATAGTTTATTTTTGCTTTTGTTTCCCTCGCCTCAGGGGACCTATCTAGAAAAAAGTTGCTACAGCTGATGTCAGACAAATTACTGCCTGTGCTCTCTTCTAAGATATTTATGATATTAGGGCTCATGTTTAGGTCTTTAATCCATTTTGAATTTATTTTTGTATATGGTGTGAGAAAGTGGTCCAGTTTAATTCTTTTGCATGTTTCTGTCCAGTTTTCCCAACACCATTTGTTTCCCAACACCATTTCTTTGTTGAAGATTAATTGACCATGTAATTGTGTTTTTTTTTTTCCTTGGGTTTTCTATCTTGTTCTATTGATCTATGTGCTAGTACCATACTGTTTTGATTACTACAGCTTTCCAATATAACAAAGTGAAATTGTGATGCCTCTGCTTTTCTTCCTTTTTTTCAAAATTGCTTTGGCTATTCAGAGTCTTTTGTAGTTCCATGCAAATTTTAGGATTGTTTCTTTTAGTTCTGTGAAAAATGTTGTTGGTATTTCAATAGGGATTGCATTGAAAGTATTGATTACTTTGGGTAGTATAGACATTTTAACAATATTATTTTTCCAATCCATGAGCATGGAATGTTTTTCCATTTCTTTATATTGTCTTCCATTTCTTTCATCAGTGTTTTATAGTTTTCAGAATACAGGTCTTTCACCTCTTTGGTTAGATTGATTCCTAGGTATCTTATTATTTTTGGTGAAATTGCAAATGAGATTGTTTTCTCAATTGCTCTTTCTGCTGCTTCATTATTGGTGTATAGAAATGCAACAGATTTCTGTACATTGATTTGTATCCTGCAACTTTCTGACTTCCAGTACTATGTTGAATAGAAGTGGTGAGAGTGGACATCCATGTCTTGTTCCTGACTTTAGGGGAAACGTTCTGTTTTTCTCCATTAAGGATGATGTTGGCTGTGGGTTTTTCATGTATGGCCTTTATTATGTTGAGGTATGTCCCCTCTAAACTTACTTTGTTGAGGGTTTTTATCATGAATGGATGCTGTACTTTGTCAAATGCTTTTTCTGCATCTATTGAAATGATTATATAGTTCTTATCCTTTCTTTATTGACGTTATGTATCACATTGATTTATGAATATTGAACTAACCTTGTGACCCAGGAATAAATCCCACATGATTGTGGTGAATGATTTTTTTAATTTACTGTTGGATTCAGTTTACTACTATTTTGTTGAGGATTTTTGCATCTCTGGTCATCAGACCAGATATTGACCTGCAGTTATCTTTTTTGTGGTGCCTTTATCTGGTTTTAGTATCAGGGTAATGCTGGCCACATAGAATGAATTTGGAAGCTTTTCTTCCAAATGCCAGCTTAACTCTTTTATTTTGACAGAGATAATTGTTCAAGTAAATGAAAAATGTATCTTTGCTAATTATTTTATGGAATGGACCTACCGACGGTCAACATGGCTGTTAACCAATTATTTTCAGTGTATGTTATTCTGATGGAGACAATAGAAATTTGTGTCAATTTTATCTAATGATTAGATATTAAACATATATCACATATTTTGAAGTGAATTTAACACTTTAATGCATTTCACATTGTACTTAAACAAAATTTCCCTATGTTCCTTATGTTTAAAGACAGGTCAAAGAGATTTCACTTTAATCCTTACTCCACAGTAATGCATTCAGATTTGTACCTGAAGATGATGCTTACATCAAAATATGATAACACACTAAACCACAAAAGCAAGTCGCTAGTGACTAAATGGCACAATGGAGGCTATACAGCTCAGAGCAACCTGAGGGACATGGATAGAGTAGACTGTTGTCTTTCTGAATTCCTTATTCACTGCTATAATAAAGACCAGATCATGTAACATCAATGATCCAATCTAGGAAGTCCTGTAGAATGAATGTTTAGGTCATTCAGGCCTATACGACTTACCTTGGATATACATTTAAATAAGGAGACAGATTTGAGTACTTGAAAGAAAGTATTACTTTGATAGAAAAGTATATATCTAGGTATCTAGGTCTCTTTATCTACATATCTACATCTGCATCTATATGTATGTATGCATATACTTACATATGTATAGACTCAGCAATGTGGTTTAGATCATTCTGTTTATATTTACCCAGGAGACAGATTATTTCCTTCTCATTTACTAAATTCAGACATTTCCATCCTTATCTCAAATGAACTTTCTCTGAAATGTTTTACGTATACACATGCACACACACACACACACACACACACACACACACACACACAGGTTTTATTTATTTACCTGGTGGAGTCCAAGCTACAAATATGGAATAAGGCCCAATTACTGTGCTATTACACGGAGGCTGGATTTCCTCTGGTGTGAATACAGGTGTTTGTACAATGTAATCACCACTAGGGCTGCTGCCACCCCCATTTGCAGCTTCCAGTTTATAAATGTATCTATATTAAAAAGAAAGGATTGTGATAAGGCAATGCATAAGAGATGCAAACGGTGATTTCTGGTTTTTCTCTCCATTGTTTGGTCAACAGTTAATGACAAAATGCAAATTCTCTGCTCCTTGTCCAGAAGCTTCACTATTGACTTGATAGTTTTTTCAGAACATGCATCATTCTCTCCAGACTGCCTTATTTCTGTCCTTCTCACTTTATTCCTAACCCTCTAGTAATCAATAACTTTTCATAAAGATTTCAGGAAAGTCCTGGAGTGTGCCACTAGATTGTAGAGGATTCAAATGAATCTTTCCCATTTTTAAATGGGTTGGGGTTCAGGGAAATATGTTTAGAGGAAGATGTTTCTAAATTGATCTGCTACTCTCCACAATAAAACTGAATTGATCTCTACTCTCTGCAATAAAACATCTGTTGATCGAAGATATATTTTGTCTTTGCTGAGAAATGAATGGGAATGAATTGCAAATATGCGGAACTTTTTCCCCTAAAATCACTCTACCTATATATAGTGTAGCAAGCAGAGAAAACATTATGCTAGAAGAAAAGGTAGTTGATGTCAAACAAAACCCCTTAAATCTCTTTTATTGCTGGTTTAAGAATGCATGTTTTTGAAGATAATTTGATAATTTCTAAAGCTTAATACTTTGTGTATTTTATATACTTAAAAATCCTCATGCTCTTCTGTCAAATAGAAGACTACTTACATTTTTTTAAAATGTCATGAGCCACCTGGGTGGCTCAGTCAGTTAAGTGCCCCACTCTTGATTTTGGCTCATGTCATGATCTCATAGTTTGTGAGTTTGAGCCCCACATCGGGCTCTGTGCTGTGTGGTGACTGCTTGGGATTCTCTCTCTGCCTCCCCCCACTCCCTTCTCTTTCTCAAAAATAAACTTGAAAAAATAAATTAAAAATGTCATGTACTCTGAAGGCTAAAGTAATGAGTTAGCACTTGAGTCTTCAACATCTGAAATGAACTAAAAGATCACATCAGCTATGAAATGGCTAATGAAAGAGATTAGTTAACCTATTAATTTAATATTGTTTCATTTAGACGGTGCCTTGGTGGCTCAGTCTTTAAGCATCTGACTTTGTCTCAGGTCATGATCTCACAGTTTGTGAGCTCAAGTCCCATGTCAGGTGAGTTTGGGTACCAGTTTAGGTGAGCTCCAGCCTTGCTTTGGGTGAGCACAAGCCTTGCTGTGGGTAAAACATGAACCAGCTTTGAGTGAGCGCTGCTTCTCTCTCTCTCTCTCTCTCTCTGTCTCTCTCTCTGTCTGTCTCTCTCTCTGCACCTCCTGGGATCCTCTCTCTCTCTCTCTGCCCCTCACTCACTTGTGCCTCCCCACTCTCTCAAAAATATTGTTTCATTTAAAGATGCACACTTTTTAAACCTGAAAAATGTAAAATTCTAACTATATGATTGGTAAAGTTTTCTTTGAGTTTACCTGCTGTTGGGCTCCAGGTTTTTATCAGTGAAATTCTGCTCCTCATTGCCACCCAGGAAAACCAAGGTTCCATTACGACTCAATTGATATTGAGAAATGAGGCCATTGGGCTTTTCTGGCGGACTCCAATATAATTCCACTGTCGTAGAATTGATGATAATGTGTCGAGGTGTCACCCAAACTCCTGGAAAAAATAACACAATGAGGTTTTATTGTTAGAGTAAAATATACACCTTATCAAAAGTCACACCATCACCTCACATACTATGATAATTTTATTTTGTTGATAGAAAATTTCATGGTAAAGCAAAAAAATACAGTTTCCATACTTTTGAGGTAAAATAGACAATGGGTATAAATATATTTGTCAATGCTTTGATTATTTCATTTGTGAATTGCCTTTAGAAAGTGAATGCCAGACAATTAAGTGGTAGAAAAGTTCTCTATCTTGGCTGTTACTCTGACTTTAATCAAGACTATCCAGGAATTTTATTTTTATTTTATTTTTTTAATGTTTATTTATTTTTGACAGAGAGAGATAGAGAATGAGTGAGGGAGGGGCAGGGGGAGAGGGAGACACAGAATCCGAAGCAGGCTCCGGGCTCTGAGCTGTCAGCACAGAGCCCAACGCGGGGCTCGAACTCACAGACTGAGAGATCGTGACCTGAGCCGAAGTGGGACACTCAACCGACTGAGCCACCGAGGCGCCTCAAAGACTATCCAGGAATTTTAAACTTTGATACCTACTTATGTGGAATATGTAGAAGTAATCATAATACAGTATTTACCTGAATTTTTAAATTCAGCGAGTAACATACTTTGCCTTTGCCTCTCTGACACCATGTGCTATGCTCTTTTTCATCCTTTTTCTCATTTACTGGCTCCTCTTTCCCTACTGGAACTCAAAATTATGTGGTGCTTCAGAGACCTGGCTCTCTCCTCTCCCTTATTCTTCCCTCTTCTTACTCCTTCTTTCTAGGGGATCTTCATTTAGTCTCAGTTTTAAATACCATCTCTATGTCGAACATTCCCAAATATGGATCTCTAGACTGAGATTATCTCTTGGCTTCAAGCTCATGAACCCAACCGTCAACTTGACACCTCCACTTGGATGACTAAGTATGAAAGACTTAAAACATCCAAAACAGAACTCTTGGTTTTTCTGTTATAATCTAGTCATCTCCCAATTTGGACCATTTTCTTGGTCAAAACCCACAAAATGTTATTCTTGAGGCTCTCACTGTTTTCACCCCCAAGTGTAATGTGTCATCAAATCCCGCAGGTTCTACCCTGAATATACATAGTTCTCTCTACCTTTATGTCCACCTCTTCTGATCCAAGATATGTTGCTCTCTCTCATGAACTTCTATCACAGCCTCTAAACTGGAGTCTGTTTCAAAACTTGCCCTTCTCTATTTCATCATAATCTTTGCAAAGTGTAGAAAGTCTGCACATAAGTTATTGTAATCTTTGTAAAATATACAGCCCTTTTGAAATTAGTCACACAATTCCAATTCCTTATGATAATCTGTAGAGTCCTGCATTTTTTCTGGCTCTGGCCTACCTGGCTCCAACCACAAGAGACTCCTTCTATCCTCAGAATGTTTCCTGTTCTTCCTCACCTCTGAGATCTGCACTTCCATTCCTTCTGCCTGGAACACTTTTGTTCATGACAACATGACAATTTTGCAATTTATCCTCTTAGTTCAGTGGCCTGTGTGACTATAATCATATCAGGGAGATCTTATTTGACCAACCTTCTCTAACTATAACTGTAACATTTTCTAGAGTGATCATAACCTAGTTTTTCTCTATCCTATGTCTTTTTCTACTTCCTCTTAGCACTCATAACACAATAATCTTTTTTTCTTGTATTATCATTATTTCTATGTTGTTAACACTGCATGGTCTACTTCTTTCTCCTGCTTCAATATAAAGTTAGCTTCATGAGGGCAGGAATCTTCTATGTATTTTTGTCAATGTATCTTTAGGGATAGATAGCACAATGCCTAACTGATATTGAATAAATGAATTTATTGCAAATACATCCAGCAAATTACTATGTTAAGCACTATAGACAGTTCTAGTTCTAGGAATATAAACATGAGTAAGCTCTGGCTTGTTCCTGTAAGGAATTTCCTCTTCTGCATAAAAGTTAAAATATACACACAAACAACTGTTATTCAAGGTCAAACATTCAAGCACTCTTACAGGTGTACAAACATATTGACGGAGAACCTAGGCAATGAGGAAGATCAATCCTACCATTTCATGTTGTCATCTAGGTATGCTCTGAATAGACACTGTAACTCTCTTCTTCAGCTTTTAAAAACTCATGCAATATTAGGTTCCCTGCAATCAATAGTGTTTGGTTGATTGTATCTCTGGTGTAAGTTATCCAGTAAGGGATAAGATTTCAACACTTTTAAAAGAAAAATTTCCGGGACATTCAAAGGCAATTTATTTAGCAACATCCTGAAAGAATCAGGATACATTTTTAAATGGCTCAAACTTGCTAATTCTCTAAGGAACAACTTATTCCTGAGAAGATAGTGTTCATTTTGTTCTGAAAGTTTACTCTTAGATACTTGGATAAATTCACCAATCATAGTATACAGTTATGTCTGGGTTTCTCTGCCAACAGTTGGTAGATGAATCAATCATCTAGAGTTCTGACTCAAAGATGATACTAGTTTGTTGATTTAAGAGATAAAGTATAAGTTTTACTTCATAATCTGCTTCCTGAAGTCCCATATTTCTCACCTTGGAGGGTATATACAAAATCACCAAGGTGCTAGAAAGTCTATTGCTTAGTTTCCACTTTGAATCAGTAAATACATCCTGTGGATATAGAGTTAATGAAATAACATGAATCAAAATCTTGGGTTTGCCTCATGTTTTAAATAAAAATTGAGTTTGATATTTATACAAGTTGGTGAAAGCTCTGGTCATGTTGGTAATAATTCTGTGTCCATTGATTTGATTTATAAGAGGAAACAGAAATGTGTAAAAAATACTAAGTACTATGGTTTTATTTGTATAATGGCATGGGGACACGATTATCTTAGCAGTTGCCAGAAATCTTTGATAGAATAAGACCCACTTTTGGTGAAATGTCTTATGAATCCCAAGTAGAGAATTTGCCTTCCTCTCTGAGCATGAGTCTCAGGTGGCATCAGAAAAAAACCTATTGTATATAATAGAAGGACAGAACTGAGAAAACTCAAGGGAAGGAAATGGGTGGTCATGAGAGAAATCATCTAGAAGGCAGGTGGGGGGCAGGTAAACTACACGAGAGGTATGAGAAGAAAAGGTCAGAAGGAAATCTTGGTAGATCTTTTGCAATAGCTACCAGAAAAGGAACATGTCTACTAGATTTGTTTTAAATTTGCTTTGAGTGCCATGCAATATTACCTGCTTATTTCTCTACAGATCTTGATTCCAATTCAAAAATCCCAACATTTATTGTGGATTGACTTTCCTTTGGAAGCTAGTGAAGAGACCCTGTTCTGTATTGGCTTATGTCATGGAGGCCTTGACTTTTAGATTATTATTAATTGTTAATTTATTCATCCAACATTCCACTCAATTTTGTGTCACTTTCTGTGTTGGGCACTGTGGATGTGGGGGTAAAGACAAATAGTCTTTACCCTTCAAGGACCCCATAGTATTGTGGTGAATAAAAATGAACAAATACAAATTTATAATCCAGTTTGCTGAGTGCTGTAAGAAAAGAAGCATAGTGCTTTAGAGCACTTAGGAAGGGTATCAACACAGACTGGGAGTAATATGGGGATAGAGGGGAAGCAGGAGAATTCTAGAAGGGGAGAGATGTGAGCCCAAGTTTGAAAAACTGGGAGTTAGCTGAGTTAGTGAGAATGTAGGGAAAGAAATCAAAACTGTGGGAAAGCCACACAAAGTCTTGGAAATATGGGTAAGTATGGTAGAATTCCAGGTACTTCAGCATGACTGGTACATTGGAGGGCATGTGAGGAAGACAGAAAGATTCAACAGATTGGCAGAGTTTAAAGTTTGAGGGGTCTATTTTGCTTTACTAAGAAGATGTGGATTTTTTTTTCCTGGAAGGAAATGGGATTTTATGGAGGTGACTTGGCACAAGGGAGGAAAGAACTGGAATGGGAATATGAGGAAGAAGAGAAATCTCTAGAGGCAGGAAGACTAAATTACGAAAAGTTATAGGAGTCTGAACTAAGGCAACACCAGAAGGGATGGAAAGGAAGAAAGCATTTTTAAAAAATCCTTAAGATTTAAAATCACTAAGATTTTATGAAGAACTACATATTACAACCTAAAAAGAAAACAAACAGAGAAACATCGAGAAGGCCCATTTTGGGGTTTAGGTGATGAGGTGGATGATTATACCTGAAGGAGGAAAAAAAGAAAGAAAAGTAAGTTAGGAAGTGAGGAGAGAGATTTTAAGAGTTGAATACTGAGGCTGAAGTATTTTCAAAACACCTAATAAAAACATCTATAGACTGGTGGGTACACACCTTGAATGAGTGCAGGCTTTGTGAGAGCTGTATACTTTGGGAGATTGTACTTGAGGATTCCAAGGGAGACCGTGTAGTTACAAGTACGAAGGATAGAGGAAGAATCTAACAGTTAAAAAAAGGTGAGAGGAAGAGAGATATGGAATGTGACTGAGGAAGATTCATCTTCCTTTCCTTTTTCCTTTCCACGTTATCAATGCTAGAGGTAAACACGCCTGCAATTTTGCATGATTGAACTGTAAAATTAATTAGAGTTGGCTGGTATGGCAGCAATTCTAAAAAGATGGAACAAAAATCCAATTTGAACTCTTCCTATTTGACTAAAGGTACACAATTTTCTATGAGGATAAAATTGTAGAGAATTATGTCCAACTTATCAGTGGGGTAGTAATATACATTAACTTTTTTCCCCTGGATTGAAAATGAGAGAAGTAAGAGGAGCTCAGGGTGGCTATGAAACGATGTTTCTTTTAATTCTCTCCATATTCACTTAGGACACTCAAGTGTGAGACCTTCAAAGTATGTCTGATTTACTCAGGCATTTTATAATTAGTTATGCTTAGATTATTAATTTAATGGGATATAACATGTTTACTTCCACTTTACAGTACAACAGAACTTAATGTTAGTCCTGATTTGTTCTCTTCCAACCCCCAAGTTAAGGACTCAGACTACATTTATGTCACATATAGGTTATTCACAAATGGCACTTATACCGCCAGAAAATGGATTCTAAATCCATGTTTGTTCTGCAGGGGAAAGCCCATTTCGTTTATTATTCCTTTGCACAGTTATTTGTGTTAAAGGAAAGGTGCATAAAGTTAAAAAAAAAGAAATCAAGTAAAACATTTCTCATCTCACACTCCCGTGTGTGGTTGAATGTAATTTTTTCAGTCATGAAATCTGAGCTCTTTAAATAATTTTTTGGGGGGAAAGGTGGGAAAATAGATGCGTATTTTCTAAGAATTTAAATATATGGATTTGATGAGTACACTGAAGCAAGAGACCCTGTTATTTTACCAGGTTTGAGTTGCAGCCAAAAATGGTTGATAGATCCTTTAGAAATTATCCATTATCATCAAAGTATCCATTTGATAGTTTACCTTTCCAAAAAATCCACTGCTGGTTTCTTCCTTTCAAAGGAACACTAAGCTTTTTGACATGAAACATTCTTTATATAGAAAACATCATTAGTGAAATCCTGGTGAGGAGCCATATGCCCCATATGTGGAATTTTCCATTTTATTCCCCATTTACTGGTAGGAAGTTCAGGTCTAATATTCTGAGGTACAACAATCCCTTTCATTAGAAGAGTAATGGACAAGCAGTTCAGGACTCTCCAATGGTAATTAACATTATATTTCTGTTTATAAACTCATGTATGCCTCTGTTTCCCCCACATTGAAAACAGGCAGACAATAAAGATGAACAAAATAATTAGTTGATCACTAACCCAAGCTTCTGAGGTTATCTTTCTTCTAAAAGTACATGATAACACCCACTCCAGTTCCCAACCCATCGGTAACCGTTGTTATGTACATATGCTTCCAGAATTTTTTCTATATTTTTATTTACCTATAGAAATGAATATTATTGCCAAAGCATTTTTATACATAAAAGATACCGTGCACTATTGCAGTTTTAATTTCCTCTTTATATGGTTAGATTGTCTCATTCTTTTAAAATGAGGCATGGAGTTTCATAATGTGACTATACCTGAATTTATTTAGCAATTCCCCTACTCATAGACATTTAAATTACTTCCAACTGTTTTCCATTAAATAAACAAACAAAAATGCTTCAATAAACATCCTGGTACGTGTCTCCTTATGCGTTTGTTGAAAGTGTGATTTTCTGACATAGACAATGAATGTGAAACTGCTGTGTCATGGAAAATTAACATTTTAAATTTAATAGACATTGCCAATTTGCCTTCCAAGGTGATGGCCCCACTTTACATGTCCTCAGTCTGTGTTTGGTTCTTCCTCTCCTCTATTGTGAATTTGTTAAAATCTTTGTTCTTCATGGTCCATCTCAGAACTCACTCTCGCACCACAAAATATTTTTGATTTTCATGATGAGTTATAATCTCTCCTTGTTCAGATTATCCTGAGCATTCTGTTCATTTTTCAATTGAAGTACCATTAACACACAATGTTGGGGTACCTGGGTGGCTCAGTGGGTTAAGCGTCTGACTTCGGCTCAGGTCATGATTTCACGGTTCATGAGTTCAAGCCCTGGAATGGGCTGTCTCCTCTCAGTGCAGAGCCTGCTTTGGATCTTCTGTCTCCCTCTCTCTCTGCCCCTACTCTGTTTGCGCTCACTCTCTCTCTTTCTCTCTCTCTCTCTCCCAAAAACAAACATTTAAAAAACAACACCAAAAACATGCAATGTTATATTAGTTTCATATGTAAAACATATTGACTTGGCAATTCTGCACATTACTTAATGGTAAGTGCAGTCACCATTCATCACCATACGTTATTACAATATTATTGAACACTTGTTTTTTCTTAACATCACTTTTCAGATTCTCTGTCTTTATGTAAGTTTGGGAAATTGTACTGTGTCTTCAACTTGATGACAAGTTCATGATAGTGAATATTTAAGTCGGCTCCAGCAGTGAGCATGTACTTGTCATATAACCGGCATTCCAGAGATGTTTGATTTGTGATTTTTTTTGAGAAATTTTATATCAAAGTATATAATAATTTTTATCACAGAAAAGTAAACTGAAGAGGTTTAAAGAAGTGAAAGCAAAATTTATGTTGGGTGGCTTATAGTTGAACCAAACCTGAAGAATGGCAGACTAGAATACAATTTTATTTTGTACCTATCGACTTTATTCCTTCTTTGTTTTACATGAAAGGGTTTATAGAATTCACTTCCAAATGCTATATGAAAACTTCTTCTCCCAAATCATGGATATTTTTTAATTACCTTCAGGGGCTGCCTGCAGTGTCTGACCTAGAAAAGGCTTGCTTGAAGTGCATCCAGCAGGTGTACAAGCTGTAAGTGTGAAGCTATAGTTGGTGTATGGCTGGAGACCTAGAAAGAGCAAACAAGAAATAAAGTGCATCTTGAGAGGATTATTTATTATCAATTAAGAACTGGAAGTAACATGTGGAGTTGTAGATATGATTTCCAAAATTTTAAAGGCAGAAAACATTTTCTAAAGGAGGTATGAACTTCACAAGCAGTTCAGTATTAATCGAAATTTCATTTATCTCTGATAATCATATATTCTCAGCCTTAGCAGAAATCTTAAAATTCATGTCATCCATCCATCCACCCATCCATCCATCATGCATCCAATCATTCATCCATTTATCCATCCATCCATCCATCCATCCACCCAGCTATCCATCCATCTTTCTCTTGATTCCCTTGTACAAGAGGTCATTGAAGAGGCTGCCTTGCCTAGTTGATCAGAGTACTCATCTCTCAAAGAGCCCATTCCATCTTTAGAGCTCTAGAGTTTTCCTTATTTTGTTTAAAAGTCCTTTCTTATATTGTGGCGATTTCTTTCCATCACTTGCACCCCTAGGGAGATATAGAACAAATCTAATTTCTTTTCCACATGACAGTTCTTCAAATATTTGTAGACAGTTATCAAATCCCCCCTGAGTCTTTTCTTCTCCAGGCTAACTATCCCAGTTTTTGCAACAGCTTCTTATATGAACAGAGGTAGAAAAAATAAAAATAAGGTTAGATCCAAGATAAGGTTAGATCCAAATAAGGTTAGATCCAAAATAAGGTTTAGCCCCAAGCCATATTTAGCTCATATTCACACCAACCCACTCTTCTTTTTTAAGTTTACGCTACTTCACCATATGTGCCAATAGAATACCATCTCACACTTCTGTAGTGTTTTGGAGGTATGTTGGTTTTGTCTTTACACATAGATTGAACATAATTTGATGAAGGAATAGTGTTTATTGTATTCAGAATATGACACATCCCAGTAGTTGTTCAATAAGTTCTCAGGATAAATAAGAATGGCAAGCCATATATAGTAGAAGTTGCATGTTGTTAGACCTCACTACTCCTTAGCTGATGACCTTGGGCAAGTTACTTAGCTTCTCTTTGCCTTGATCTACTGATCTTTAAAGATGGGAAAGATAGCAGCTAGGTTTGAAGGCTTTTGAGAAGATTAAATGGGTTACCTAGAGAACTACTTTATTTGACCAGAAGCGACCTTAAAACTCAGCAGCATTTGACAAGGAGCATATGGCGGCTAAAGCTTCTTGCCCTTGATTCTTGGAAAAATTCAAACAATGCCAAAGGTCAAAAATTTTCCTTTTCTTAAAGAATAGGACTTCATCTATATGTCAAATAATTGGGCTAATATATATAATTATTATATTAATTTTTCATGAATACTGAACTACATTTTTATATCTATATTGCTCATTTGGCAGGTGAGTTTTTCCAGAGACATTCCTGTGCCACTCTTTTGCTTTATGCAGATTTCTCCTCAAATGCTACATTTTAAAAGATTTTGGCCACTTTATCGACATACTACATCCATCATTTCATATTCCCTCAAATTACTTCCTTCTCCCATAGCTCTCAACATTATCTGATGTTTTATTACATCTGTTTATTTATTGTTTGTCTCCCCCTCTAGGACATAAGCTCCAAAAAAGCACTAAAAGATACTATATCTGAAAGATACCACTGTATCCTTCAAATAATGGCAGGCACAAAGTAGGTGCTGGTTAAACAAATGAAAAAATTAACTGGTTTGTTTAGAGTTAGAGCAATAGTCTGGGTTCTCTGCTAAAGCAATAATGTTCTGCAGCTGGAGCTGTTCCAGGATTCAGCTTCAAAGCCCTTTGTGTTTCCACATCAATTTAGTGATAAGATTCAGATACTTATTTGATTGCAATCTTCTATTTGGTTGCTATGGGGGATTTACATAATTTTGATATTTACTTGATTTGTAGATAAGAAATGTGATGAAAGATCTAAGCCCCACTGAAGCCATATATGTTTGATAAAAGCTTATGGGAAAATACTAAAGATTATAAAATAGAGAGATCAAAAGAAAAAGGGAGGAATCATCTAAGAATGAAGGTCAGAGACCACAGTGGCGGACTGACTTAGCCTGGTGATGCTCCCTCTTTACTCCTGCTACTGAAAAAGGGGACCTTGACCCTTGTAATACCAATTCACCTGAATATCTTACTTTCTCACTTAGAATGTAAGCCCTTTGAGAGTAAGGTTTATGTCTCTGAGTGTTTTCCTTTTTTAATCATTGTTTTCCAGTTGTAAGTGTTTGATGTTTGTTAAATACTGTTTAAAGAACACAAAGCCCATGAAAGTGCTCCATAAAATGTCAGGCTATCATGTTCATGATGTCCATCCAAAGTGTCATCGGACAAAACAGGCCCTTCCTCATAAGTCCATGAGTATCTCAGCCCCCAACATCTACTTCACTGTGTAGGCAATTGTTTTCTAGTTACAGAATATTATTAAAATAATACAAAAATTAATGTGATGTGTAAACAATAAATATTTTATAGACTTTTTTCCAAATGCCTGACTAAGTATGGCTGGTAAAAGTGAAACAATGCTTGTTCTTTCTCTGGAATTTTCTTATAAAATAAAAACAAACAAATAAAATGCTCCCCCTCCTCAAAAGAGACCCAATTCTCTTCTTCATTTTGTGTTCTAGCTGGTCTGATATAAGACATGCAATGACCATTGAAGAATATTTTAGGATGCATCTTAGAAAAAGGAGAGGAAATTTGTCACCACAGAGGTGTGCTAAAGTCGATGAGAGGATTGAGGGTATTTGCAATAAGGATAGTCGCTAAAAAGAAAATTGATGTATATAAAAATAGAAATTGTCCTTTCCCTACAGGATCTTTCTGAACTGAGCTGAGTGGTATCCACTTTATATATAGCCAAGAACACTAGAAGACAGTACAGCAACAGAGTAGCTAGCCAGTTAGGAATTTTTATAGATTAAGGAAGGTGTGCCAGGGAGTCTGTTACAGGTGTTTAAATTGAATGGTATGTGTTGGCCTTGCAGAGCATGGGGCCAGGTCTAGTAGAGGAATATTTTGAAGCTACTGGGGTACCAGAATCAAGGGGAGAGGAGGTAGAACTGAGCGCTGGGTAGAGAGCCTACTTTGGGAAATCAGAGGACTTCAAAGTCATCACCATTCAGGAGGAAGGGATGTGAGGAACTAGGGAAAGAAAACAAAGATGGAAGGGCAAGAAAGGCGAGAGCGGGAGGCATGGGGCCTTAAGTGAAGGAGGGAAGGACAATGGATTTAATCTAATTCACTAGTAGTTTGTCCTCAAGGGTTGTGTCTAGCCCTGATATATGAATATGGTGGCCAATTTAAAGAGCCATATGGAACATAGGTAGAAATATTCGGCTCATTTCAACTCACATTTGCCAGCCTGTCTCATGCAACTCTACATCTGCTATGTTTATCTTTCAGAGTACACTCATACTTCCTTTTATAACAGAACTCAAGGTTTCCTTGTGGAAACCAGTCTTTTGGCTACTACAAGTCTTTGTGCTTTGTTTAGGATTTTCTCCACCTGGATTGACTACTCCTGGATACAGTTCCACATTCCTTTTGCAATGTTAGCTGCTCAGAATTGACTATGTGACCTCATTTAGGCTAATGCAAAGTAGGCCTTGAACTCAAACTTTCATTTTTACTGCTGGTAGTCCTTTGTTCACCACATAGTGCTTGAGAATGGAGAACTTAGAGGTGAAAAGAAATTGGGTCCTGGAAACCTCATCTCATAGCCTTGAGTCTACATCTGATTTTTTATTTACATGAGCCACTTGATGCCCATTTGTTAAGCCTGCTTGAACTGAGTTTTCCGTAACTTGTAAGAAAAAGAGTTCTAAATGATATTAATGTTATAATTACTAATAATGTCACACTGGCACACAAGTTCAGATTCTTGTATGTTACATAAGGGGACCATGAGCAGCTGTGATTACCCTACGCATGTTAGAAATAGTTAGTTATGAGATTCTGGGAGACAGAATTAGCAACAACATGAAAAGGGTTGGTGAAAAAGTGAAGAGGTTTCACCTTGAATATCACCAGGACAGGAATAATTATTCCTGCCTCACAGGTAAGAAAATACTGAGGCTCAGAGAACCAAATGTTCATACAGTGAATGGAGCTATCAGGTTGGGGTGGAGAGAAACCCACAACTTTAATACCAAGCCCTGTGCCCTCCCATCACAGAAGAGCTGCAGCCAAGCACATTGAAATTTGTGAATGACTTTGAAGATGAAACAGTATCTGAAAGATGTAAAAGTGGTAGAAACCATTGCAGTCATTCTTAAAATGAAAGAAATATGTTGAAAGCATTTAGTTCAAACATCAAGGCAATAAAAAGAAGTATAAAGTAAAACAAAAAATAAAACTCAGGGGATTTTGTTGTTCCATTTTTACTCTTTTCACTGGACTCTGTGCATTAATCAAATATATTTTATAAGAAATGGAGTTATTTTTAAAGAAGTTGATTACTCAGTTACATAAATAACATACTAGCTGAAATTTACTGAACACCACTTGCAGACCTTCTCCTGTGACTTCCTGGATATTAACACAATCAAAACCCTCACTAAACCCCCTGGGTCACTGCAATTATCTGCTCATTTAACAGGTAAGGGAGTTGAAGCATAGAGAGTTGGAGGAACTCATCTATTATTACAGAGATCAGCTTAGGTGAGGTCAGAAGTCTGGGCACCCAGGCTGAGAAGTGTGGGCCAGAGAAACAGGGTCAGGCCTCTGACACATAAGGAAAATAATGACATAAGTAGCTCAAAGCCCAGTGAAACTTTCGGTGTATATGTATGTATGTATGTATGTGTGTATGTATGTATATACACATCTCCAAGTGGGAATGTATATTTAAGTATTTCCATTTTGAATATTTCTACAATTCATGTACCAAAGGAGTGTAGCCTCGCTGTTAGGAGGGAAGCATGTGAAGTTAGACTCTTTTGGGTTCTAATCCTTTACCTTCTTACTTATTAACACCGTCATGGGTCAGTTTTCTGAACTCTAGGTGCCTCAGTTTCCATAACTGTATGCTGTGGACATGATGGTATTGACTGCTTAATTGGGCTACAGGCTACCTTGAGGGAAGGCAATATCTGAATCCATAATTGTCTACATCCTATTTCTTAGGTCTTGCATTTTTCATATTGTCAGAAGACTAACTTACTAAGAGGCTTGGTTGAAATAATCTGTAAGGAAAGCATCGACTGCCATCAGGCATAAATGATTTACATGAACTGGATGACCTTTCATATATATGACTCTGTAAAACTCAATAAAATCAACACATTTCAACTGGAATTTGCTGCCATTTTAAGTAAGTCTCTATTGGTAGTCCTTAAAATGCGATATATATGAAATATTAGTAACAGGCAATGAAAAGGGCACACCAACTGAAAATGACTCATGAATTGATCAGGATGAGAAGAGGGAAATAAAGAGATGTCTCAGAGGGACCATTCTGACCGTAGCTTAATCCTGAAGTCCAAGAGTCGAAGGAGAAAAGAAAACATCATTCAAGTGCTCGGCATTGAATTAAAAGAGTAGGAGATAGTAGTTGTAGAGAAGAGAAAGGCAAATGCATGGAGAAAAGCCAAGCATTTAACATTTCAGTGTAGTGGAGATTACGGTGGCTGCAAATTACCTGAATTTCCCTACAGGGAATCATGTTCTCTTTTAGAGGAAAGAAGCATACTATAACAAAACTCATTATAATTACACTTTCAAGTAACATTACATTCAGGAGTAAATGTGTGTTAAAAAGGACTGCCAAAGTCTACCTATGAATCATAAAAATATGATTTGGAAAACAGAATCAATGCTTATGTCAATGTCAGTTACATTTGATATACTGTTTTTTGAAGTGTATTTATTTATCTTGAGAGAGAAAGTGACAGTGTGAGTGGGGGAGGGGCTGAAAAGGAGGGAGAGAGAAAGACAGAGAGAATCCCAAGCAGGTTCCACACTGCCAGCACAGAGCCTGATGCAGGGATTCAACCCACGAAAGAGTGAGATCATAACCTGAGCCGAAACCAAGAGTCAGACGTTTAAACCACTGAACCACCTAGGTGCCCTGACATTTGATATACTTTATGAATATCAGCTTGTTTCTAATTTTTAATCTCCAGATAAATAGTCAGGGAAAGGCATTTTGTCCATTATAATTTGAGATCGTAAGTGCTACTTCAAAGCATTCATTGGGCTATTCCGTAATGTCATCTGCTATTTTCTAAAGAATTACCAAATAATCCTACAAAATATGTAATTCTGCAAGTTCCTCAATCATTTGGTCAGTGATTAGTTCAAGGGCTGAGATTCTTGGTTTCTTTAAAAACTTTGTGGTAGGTGGTTATCAGATATTGTACACGTTTTGGGCAAGAAGCTTGTCCTGGCACTAATTCACCCAAATTGGATGTTTGGGCAGGGCCCACGTGAATCTACATGGAGTCTTGCTGATGTGAAACGCTTCTTTCTGCCTTTAGCTGCCTTGGATCTCACTAAGTGATCACCTTCAGAGCATCTCTGTTCATGGAGATTCCCAGAAACTTTCAGCACCCACTGGCAACCTTGGCTATGATGGATAGAATTATAGCAGGATTCCACTTTAAATTGATAATTCTATGTGAAAATCTGGATGTTCAAAAATGGAACACGAAGATACTGTGGAATTGCTTTAGAGACTTCTAACACGCATTTACATTATGAGTGTTTTACAAAATTTGATTAAAAAATGTGTTAGGAGCCCACATGCTAGAGTCCCCTTTTCGTGACAGTACCACCCACCACCGTCTCAGGAGCCACGCATCCCAGTTAGCCAAGTCCGTTTCTTGCCCATTTGTGAGCCATTGGAAAGGAATGCTTCCTGTATCAATGCTTCAAAGTACAAGTTCAATTGACGGCTCATGAACGGGGCATCAAAGCATCAAAACAAAGGGACTCTTGCATGGCAAACGCCTATGAGATAACCTCACGACTTTGGCTTCTGACTGCTTGCTACAAGCTTAAGTGTTTCTTGACTCAATTTTTTTGTGTGTGAAATTTCAGGCCATAGTTTAGGCCCCCCTCCCCAATATCATAGTAATCAGATTCATCCCAAGAAGCACTTCCCAGGTAAGTTACTTCTTGGCAGACTCTCTTTCCAAATACAGATCAACATTAAAACGATTACTAAGATAGTCCAAGAAAAAAAAAAACCCTTGCTTTTGCTTTTTGTAACGCTGTTTTAATAAATAGTTTCCTTCTCTGGAGTCTGGTGCTATACTAGACAAAAGCCACTTTTACTCTATATTTTCAGTCCGAGTCTTCTCTGGAAACAAAGTGAGGCATCAGGAGGCAGCTAAGTCTGATGCTGCTCAAATACTCGACAAGAACATATATTGCAGAGAGAGCAGGAGTTATTTAGAACTCTTGGAACAAAACAGAAACAAAGATTGCACAGGCAAAGAACCTAAAAGTATCTGGGATTTCAGGGGAAAGATTCTTTTTCTTTAAATATTAATGTCCAGGCAGCTGTGGAACATAATTCTTTGGCTGTAATCTTCTATTTATAAGAATGATTTTTAAAAGTATACAAAAGTGGTTGATATTCTGCAAGTATTGATTTTTCATTTTGCAAATATCCAGGCCCAAAGTTCTCCTCAGAGTTGGAAAAATGAAAACAAAATTAATTGTCGTATCTATTTTTGTAGGTCGGATGCTTGGTAGCTGGGGCACACGCAGTGTAAAGCAATACATACAACCACAGAAGAGAAGCTCCCGGAGTTGTTCCAAGGATATGATCACTGCCTGAGTTTGCTTCCTGTTTCGGTTCAAGAAACATGCTGCCAATCAATCCAGATTGCCAGAGATCAAGGCTGGCTTCATGGGTGTGTGACCTATAGAGTACCCAAGATTCCAGGCGGTTCTAGGTGGGACTGAGGCTTGATTCCATGCTCTGGTTTTAAAAAATTTTTATGATTCTTTTTGAAAACTATATTCTTTTCAAAAAAATTTATTAAGTTTTTACATTTAATTCTAGTATAGTTAACATACAGTGTTATATTAGTTTCAGGTGGACAATACAGTGATTCAGCATTTCTGTACATTACCCAGTGCTCATTGTGGTAAGCGTACTCTTAATCCCTTCACCAGTCTCACCCAGCGCCCCCAATCCCCCCTCTGGCAACCAGCAGTTTCTTTTCTATAATTAAGGATCTGTTTCTTAGTTTGTCTCTCTCTTTTTCCTCTTTGTTCATTTGTTTTGTTTCTTAGATTGCACATATGAGTGAAATTATATGGTATTTGTCTTTCTCTGACTGACTTATTTCACTTAGCATTATATTCTTTAGTTCCATCCATGTTGTTGCACATGGAAATATTTCATTTTTTATGGCTGTATATATTCCAGTGTGTGTGCATATATATAAAATCAAATTTTACATATATTGATATATTGATATATATATATATATATATATATATATATATATAATTTTTTTATCCATTCATCTACTGATGGATAGTTAGGCTGCTTCTACAATTTGGCTATGATAAATAAAACTGCAGTAAACACAGGGGTGCACGTATCCCTTTAAAGTAATGTTTTTGCATGTTTTGGACAAATACCCCATAGTGTGATTACCAGATTATAGGCTAGTTCTGTTTTTAGTTTTTTGGGTAAACTCCACACTGTTTTCCACAGGAATGCACCAGTTTGCATTCCCACCAACAGTGCATGAAGGTTCCTTTTTCTCCACATCCTTGCCAACACTTGTTTGTTGTGTTGTTTATTTTAGCCCCTCTGATAGGTGTGAGGTGATATCTCATTGTAGTTTTGATTTGCATTTCCCTCATGATGAATGATGTTGAGCATTTTTTCATGTGTCTTTGGCCATCTGTATGTTTCCTTTAGAGAAATGTCTGTTTATGTCTTCTGCCCACTTTTGAATTGCATTATTTGTTTTTTTGAATGTTGAGTTGTATCTTAATGATTTTTGAACAAAGGACCCTATGTTGCCATTTTGCCCTGGGCCCTGAAAATGATGTAGCCATTCCTGCCTGAGACCTAGATGTATTTGACAGTCTGATTTTTGTACTCAATCAAAATGGAATAAAAACATTCAGACACTAGTTTCCTATTTAATATCTACTCACTCAACAAATACTTTTGGATACTTAATATGTTAAGTGCTACGATAGATGCCTATCACAGTATAAGTGATACAAGGGAAAACAGGAGGCTACTGTCTCTGTCCTTAAAAAGCTCCACCTACTAGCTCAGGAATAAAGACAAGAAAAAGGATATTGTGATGAAGTCTAATAAATGTCCTGAGAACCAAGTGTTGCATACTATGGAAGTACATAGCAGAGTTATCTAAATGTAAAATCCCCTTATAAAGAATTTCCACATTTTGTGATATTGATGCTCAAAGTATGTTCTCCTTTTTTTTTTTTTCCCAGAAATGATGCGTAGATATCTGTTTCACTACACGAGAGTAGTCACGTGGGCTACAACCTGCATTGTTAGGGCACATGCTATTTTAGCACAGGTTTTCATGAGCTTCTCGGAAGATGCAAAAGAAAGGCAGATTGTTCTGTCCTTGCTAACTTAACGCTGGTGGGTCTTCCCTTTTTAAGTAAAATGCAATGATAAGCAACTTTTAATAGATTATTTTGAAAACACTTCTCCCTGAGTTAAGAGACACATAAGCCCTTATCAAATCTGCTGCGAAAGAGGACATGATTAATTCATTTTGTTCTCAGTGGCCCTAATTATTTAGTTAATCCTTTCTCCATCTCTTCTGCCCCAGTGCCCACACTAGGAGGACCATCCATAAAGCCGTGGTAACCTGAAGAGAAACAATGCCCATAACTGACATCCTGATTGTTCTGTGCAGGATGGTGGACCTGTTTAGTAATAAATGATATGAAAAGGTCTTTTATTGACAAGCTGCCATGTGCTGTTTGCATTAGCGAATATGAGAAGATGATGGCTGTTCCTCCTTCGTCCCCATGGTATTCAGCTCAGTGAGATAGCAGAAAATGCTTCAGTTTACTTAAAGCATTGATAACACCTCTAAATAATTAACTGAGGACTTCCTGTCTTCAATTACTTAATGCTTTTTTTAACATCTTGAGAGGATTATAAGCAATTTATGGATTTCACATGATGAGTGCCTTCGCCACTATTCCCACAAAGCATTTACGGGATCATGTTTCTAAAGCTTTGAGGTAATTAAAAATAAGCATGGAGACAATGGGGCTGAGGCAAGGTGCCTGCTTTCCCTTCTGTCATTTCTAAGGACCTAGATTTCAGGCTCCAGAATGACTCCGGGTACAGCTTCATTAGCGTTTGACGGTTATTTAGAAAATGCCAACGTTTTGGAAATGATGAGAAAGTCAAAACATTTATCCCAGCGGGTACAGGCAGCTCTTCGATCAAACATTTGGGATGCGATGTAAAATAAATTTGATTATTTTAGTTCATTCCACGATCTCAATAAAACAGTCATTCATATCATAAAATACATCCATAGTG
This sequence comes from Panthera tigris, assembly GCF_018350195.1. Lineage (NCBI taxonomy): Eukaryota > Metazoa > Chordata > Mammalia > Carnivora > Felidae > Panthera > Panthera tigris. The sequence goes on from NC_056678.1 coordinate 53,691,917, forward strand.
AATTTGGTCGGTCAGTGAGCTACAGAACTGATTTTTTCCTGGCAGATAAGACATGTGAACGCTAACATATATCTCAGGTTTTAGATTACCTAACGCCAAGCACCATTGCCGTCCCATAGGAACCGCATATGGGAGGCTCTGTACTTGGTCAGGTTTTGCTGAACGAAAGTTTTCTTCTTCATTCAACAAAGACATATTTCTCTGTAGGTCTGTATTGCCTGAGTGGAGTACTCTCTAAATCCATTTAAATGGTACAGAGGGACAAACCAAATGAATTCCAAAGTCTTCTTTTCATTTTATGATGTTATAGAAAGCAAAATCATATAGAAAAACTTTAAAATATTTATCCTAATAAAAGAGAACTTCTGCATCAAGTTACGTGTATGAAATCCTCTCTGGGACGAAAATATTCATTAAAAATGACAATGAAAGGAAGAACTGGGGGGAGAGAGGGTGTTTTAAAGAAAAATCTTTCCAATTATTTTGTAACTGATGAGTCTATCAATCCTGTTGGTTTGAACATCGCGTTAGGGTTTAGTCTGTCGGCAAGTCAAGTCAATGCTGGTTTTAAAAAAATGCAAACCACTACAGCTCACAGTTCAAAGCCCATGCTGGCTCAGTGGACAGATACTGGGAGAAAAACATTCTGTAACACTGTATCCCAGTTTTTTTGTGAAACCTTTACTGATACAAAGTCTAAATGGCTTTCCACACTCTGTAATTGACACTTCATTTTCCACTCCAAGTCATTGTTTTGATTTCCCCCAGCAGCATTCTTTAGAGTTCTGCTGTTGAATCCTTTGTGGTGTATTTGCAATTAGTTCTTAACTTTTCAGTGTCCCCTATTACTGGGGGCTTCCTGAGAGCAGCAATCTTAGTTTAGAGCACTTACTGTACTACCTCCAACACAGCAAGTGGGCAACAGTTTTGTTTGTTTTTTTAAAGAATGAAACAGTACTCTGATTTCCTTATAGATGGAGGCAGGGAATGCCTTGGGCACCCTGAGTATGTCACTTTCCTTCCTCATCTTTTAAGTGTGGATATTAAAAACATCCCCCACTTACAGGGATGTAATGAGAATCAAATGTGTCCAAATGGAAATGGTTCTTTAAAATTATAAAGCACAATATAAATGTAAAGTTGTGTTTTGTAAAACAACAGGATTTCAACTACTGGTGATCAATTTCACTTTCAGTGAAATGAGATATAAGAAATAAATTTAATAATCTGAATTGATGAGGGCTTTTTCCATCTGCATTATCATTGATCCAGCTCAGGACCTTCAGATAAGGAATGCAATGTGCGAGTCTGCAAATATTTATTAAGCGCCTTCTGCAGGCTTATGGCATTTCTGGAAAACAGTGGTCAAGTCATTGAAAACATCTGTCAATGAATGCCTGCTTGTGTGTCAGGGAATTGTAGAATTAAGAGCAAATCACGATGAATTGATTTTTCCACCTACATAGTATAACTGGTTCCTTCTCTGAGGAAAACTCAGCCACACTCTTCCAGACCTTTCTGTGCTTCTTTATGAGTTTCATTATCTCTAGTATCCATGCTCCCTGCAAGGTATGGGGTCCAAAGAAAGAACATTCACTCGGGAGGCCTTGGAGGGAAGCTTCTGACAAGGGGGGTGGCGTGGAGTAAGTTTGTAACCTCTTGCCTATGGTCTCAGAATCTCAATTTACACAACTGTTTGCCATGATTCGGTAGATCCAAAGAATGAACTAAATTACTTAATCTCTCACAGTATCTTTTTCTGTAAAATGGGAGTAATACCTCTCTTTCCCCCATAGGTCTGTAGTGCCTGCCAAGTGGCTCGTGTGAAATTCACTTGTTTGGCATCTATGAACATTTGTTTGGCATCTGTGAACCATGTCAAGGACTGTTCTAGGTGCCAGAAGTACCACATTGAACTAGGTAGAGAAGACCTCTGCAATTCTGGAGCTTACATCCCAGTGGGGGGAGACATAAAAAGCAAAGAAAAACCAAGCACTCTCAGGCAGTGAAAGGTCCATGATGAAAATAAGACAAGGGGATGTGGTGGCGTATTAGAGAAACTTCCTTAGACTGGGGAAGTCAGAAGACGCCTCTCTTCTCTTCAGAAGTGACATTCAAACCAAAACATGTTAATTATTATTATAATGACTTCTAGTAATTATCTGACATTATACTATTATACTGTACCATTATATTATTATGAAAGTTAATTATAATAAATGCTCTAGCAATAAAAATAATACAATTACTATTAATTAATGTTCATAACAACAAATTGTCACAAACAGTCACCTGTCAACTATTCTGTGTATTAGTTACCCACTCAGTAGATAAACGCTCGCCTCTGGCTGATTTCACCCTGCTCTCCAGTGCATTCTTGGCTATCCCAGTCCCATTATCTATGAGTATATCCTTGGGGAATGAAAATGCATCTTACCGTTTGTCTGAGAAAAAAAAAGAAGTTAATACTGATGCAAAAACCCTACACATAATGCATATCAAAGCCAAATATAAATTATTTCTGAAGTTATCTGCTGTTGTGGCTTATTGCTGCCAGTGTGGGCTCTTCTATTAGCATGGATAAGTGGGACCTGACCATATGTCAGGAGAACACGTCCTTTCGAAGTGACCTCATATATCAAATGCACACCCCTGGGATGCTTTGCCCCCCTAACCACAATGACAGACTCTTCCGGTAGGTTTTCCTTTTTTTTTTTTTTTTCACCTGTGACCGTATGCTGCCTCCTGTCAGCGGTGCCACTGTAGATGAGACCTTTCCCAACCTGCCTGAGCTGGTACTCTTTAATGACGCCATTTGGTTTCTCGGGGACACTCCAGCTCAAATGCAGAGACTCCGAACTGGGCGCCGTGACTCTCGGTGGCTGGACAATCTGTGGACTTCCTTGGGTAGTAGCTGCAACTACCTGAAAACATAAGAGTTCAACAGCAATTTATGGTAATAGTACGCTAGGTATCCCGATCAATGAGAATGTCACTTTTGTTTTAAAATGTTGTTGTCTGGCATATCATTAGCAGGGGCTTGGAGAAACAGTCCCCCCTTTTTTATGCTTTTCCTCCCATCCTATTTAAACAATGAAATCTGACCTTGAATACATTCCATAAGTCTCAGACTACCATTTATCACAACAGGTTCAACAACAATTTTGATGACAGAGCACAGCCCTCAGTTTAAGCAAGGAAAATCTGGCTGGCAGACTGGCTTACTAGAGAACTCTTGATAACTCTCTTCCATATGGCTCATCAGTGTCTTTGCATTTTAACAGCCTGATTTTGTACATTTTAAGCACCAGTAAATATGAAGCAAAACCCACATCTGAACTTGCTTGCATATAATATGCTTTGAACAGTATAAATGGGCAGGGTTTTTTTTTTTTTTTTTGGTATTCTTCCTGTGATAACCCAGGATGACTTAACAGTGCCCGTGCCAGTGTTCTAGAAAAAGAACTGAGTAGACAAGGAAAAAAGGATCAATCCACCAGTCATTCATTCAGCATTATCAAAATATAATTTTGAACAAAAGTTAGCTGCATTTCTTTTTTCACAGAATTAACTCTGCTTTCACTTTTTAACCAATTGTTCTGGCATCTGGTAGACAGGAGCTGCACCTACGTAAAAAGAGCACAGAATTGTTCCAGGAACGTTTGGACCATAACTTTTGATTGGGCCAATCAGCTGCCATCTGTCTAAATTGTGGCACGCTCAGAGATGTTTCTGGAGGTCTGTTGAATAAAAAGCTGCGCATATGCACTGCGGCTGATCCATCTGACTGAATGTTTTACTTGGATGGTTCCGGAACAGTGTGCGAAGATGATGCTCTTCTAAAGTTGTAACGGCATGAAAGGAATCAGAGCTGTTGTGTGTTTGTTTCTCCTGAGTTTACTCTGACTAGGTTGGCTTCTGTGAAATGACTCTGTCTTTATTTTCCTCCTAAATGGTTTGACTGTTTCTTTCCAGTCTCATCTGTGGGCTCTTGCTCTCAGGAGCGCTCCCAGTGTTCATTGTCTGTGTTCTTGTTTTTGTCTCTCTCTCTCTCTGTTCTCCTTAACGACTCTTTTCAAACTCCTTGCTTTCTAGATCTTTCTAGATCTAGAAAGATCTTTCTAGAACTTTCTAGATCTTTCTAGATCTAGAAAGATCTTGCTAGATCTTTCTAGATCTAGAAAGATCTTTCTAGAAGATTCAGTCACTTTGTAATCCAGCTTCTGACTGAATTTTCACTTGAGGTGCCAAATAATAATTCCTTCCACCATTCTGCTACCTGCTCCTTCTTTTAAGTACATTTTTAAAAGCTTTTAAAATTTGAATCTTACTCTCTATGTTCAGATTTTCCTTTAATTTTTTTTATTTGCTAGCAGGATGGCACCATGATCTATAATTTGCTCAAGCTAGAGATCTCAAATATATCCATGATCCTTTCCTCTTATTCCCCTGTGTATAGTTGACACTAAGCCCTGTAGATTTTGTCCCCCAATATCTGCTGTATCTTCTTGACGTTCTCCATTCTGACCCCTGTTGCATGAATTCGGGTCCTCGTCATTTCTTGCCAGGTTGTAGCAAGAGTTTTGGTATCAGATTATTTTCTATGCCAGGCTCTTTTGCCCCTTTCTCTGTTTTTCAAGAGCAGGTCATCCTTGTTGAAGTGATGGTTAAATAGAAACCCTTTTAAACTGAAGAATGATTTGATAATTATTATGAGTTTATGGAAGGTCATCTAAAAATAGTCGGCAGAGGAAAAATGTGATAAAAAAGGGTAACACTGGTTCAAGTTTTCTTTTCTTTTTTAATTAATGAAACATTTATATTTGCATAACTTTGATAAATTTCAGTGATCTCTCCTTTCAGGCATGAGGATTAGCAGTCGGTTGAGATGGCACCCTACTTACCACTGCATCGGTGGGGATATTGTTTTCTGCCGTTGGAAAAATCATTCACGACCTGGATATCCAGATAGTCGTCATCCTGGCTACTTCTGTCTGGGGTTTAGGTACCTGCCCTTACCTTGCTGCTGACGGCACAGCCAGCAACCGTGCATGCTTTCAGCTGGTATGAATATTCCTGAAATGGTTGAATTCCCTTCGTATCAGAGAAGCTCAGTGATGTTCCTTGAAAGCATTCAATTCCATTTCGGAGAAGAATGTAGTAAATAATAGGACCTAAAAGAGGCAGAGAGATGCCCAGATTTGAGTATCATATCCTTTTAACTATTTGCAAACAACTTAACATGTCTTGGGATTCTAAGGAAATGGGATAATATAGCATTATTTACTTTTGATTTGCTATTGTTTTTGCTGTGTTCGAGCAATGACATGCACTCTTACCGAAGAGAGGGACTCTGGACACAGACAATTAAAGAGACATATATGTTTATTTCCCCCTACTGCCAAGCAAAATTACCTTCAATATTAAAACTATTTTGCTTTTCTTTAACAGTCTTTGTTTGTTTGAAAGAGCTCAGATATATTCTAGGATTCAAGAAAAAATTGGGGGACTAAAAATTTGCAGGTCCTATGTTACAAAAAGGAAGATCAGTAGGCACATACCTACAGTTCCTTTTACCAGCAAATAATTTTTAATGGTTAGATGCATGCCTATTAAATGTAGATTACACTCATTTCAATTTCCTTATGCAGTTACTGGATTATGTTATTTCAATTTTAAAAATGGCTTAATACCATTTGGTTGTATAGGTTTCTTCCAATTTAAGACTATTACATCTTCAAGATTATCCATTTTGGTCCACGTAGGGGGACTCACTCCTTCAGGCACATCTTCTTTGGTCCTGGCTCTAATAGCTTTGCTGAATCCTCGCCCATAGCTATTCCATGCAGAAATTCTATACTCATACATCATGTAAGGCTCCAGGTTCACATCTGGAAAGGGAGAAATTGAACACTGAGACTTTTAAAACATTTTTGCTGTCTTACCGTCCTATTGAAAATGAATATCAAAACTTGTAAACACTTACAAATTAACGCTTTAATGCTGTTGTGTGTGAGTAAAACTCTAATAATAATCTTAATTTTCTAAATCAGAAAAAACATTTTCTGTGTGTATTAGATGCAGAGATATGGAATTGCACAGAATAGAGTTCACCTTTCCTGAACAAGCAAATATGGATAATATGGATACATGAAAGGAATGACTGAAATCTAAAAGCACTAGACGGGGGTGCTTAGGTGGCTCAGCCAGTTAAGCATCTGACTTTGGCTCAGGTCATGATCTCCCTATTTGTGAGTTTGAGCCCCACATTGGGCTCTGTACTAATAGCTCAGAGTCTGGAGCCTGCTTCGGATTCTGTGTCTCCCTCCTTCTCTGCCCCTCCCCAGCTCGCACTGTCTCTCTCTCAAAAATAAACATTAAAACATTTTTAAAAAAAGTAAATGATAAAATAAATGAATAAAAGCACTAGACTAATGTACATTGGATGTTAATGCTTCACAGGTTTGTATATATTTTATTTCTATATGAGGCAGTTTCACCAACATACTTTCATAATTTTAGTATGATAAATTTTACCAATTATTACATTGTTCATATTACATTAAATTATTATATAATGTAGTTATTATGAGATACAGGACTTGAAACTTAGCTTATCAGGGCTAGTGGATATAAATGAATGCACAGTCCACTACATACTTACTTCCCTCTTTCACCAAACCACAATGGAAACCCAAGCCAAAAACAACAAATCTAATTAAAAGAAGAAAACCTGGGGCGCCGGGGTAGCTCAGTTGGTTAGGCTACCGACTTCGGCTAAGGTCATGATCTCACAGTTTGTGAGTTCGAGCCCTGCGTTGGGCTCTCTGCTGACAGCTCGGAGCCTGGAGCCTGCTTTGGATTCTGTGTCTCCCCCTCTCTCTGCCCCCTCCCCTGCTCACATTCTGTGTCTCTCTGTCTCTCAATAATAAATAAACTTAAAAAAAAAAGAAAAGAATAAAACCAGACTACTGAGTGTTTTGCACTGGCAGGAATTTTATTAGATAACCATCCATGTGATCCAATGGTGTCCCAAAAGTCTCTGTTCCGTTTTAAGCTTTAATAACTTCAGAAGCACAAATGCTACAAATTTATTTTTTAAAAAATGGAAAATTTAATTGGTTAAATGTTTTCCACTTATTTAATTTTGTGAATTCGAATACGTTTGTATGTATTTGTTTTTGTATGGTGGTTTCTAGATGACTTTTCTCAGATGGAAAATCAGAAGAGTAAGTCCTCCTCTTCGGCTGTCTGGCCACCTGCCGTATCTCCACTGAATGTGGGGTTGAGTCTCAATCCATCCATGTGGGGTTTTTGACCACGTTTTCCTTATATGCATTTCCTTACTATAAACCCTGATCTGCCTACTCTATAGAATTAGTATGAAGATAAAATGCAAGAAGTTATGTGACAGAGCATTGTAAAATAAATTGCTATAAAATAGAAGGGATTATCTTCTGTCTTTATTTTCTCTGGTCAGAGGGCGTCTGCCACATATTCTCTGTGATGACCACTAGTGGGTTCCCATATATGCCTTCTGTCCTGGTCTGAGGCTTCTTGGCTACAGTCTAATTTTTCCTGTTTTCTTTGCAGCTTTGGGGTAGTCATGTGACTCAGATCTCAACAATGGAGGAAGCATGGACGTGATAGGAGCATCTTGCACGTCACTTTCTAAGAGGAAATCACTTGCCTTCCACTGACTTTCTCATTCCCTTTTGATGGGCTGGACATAGGATGTTGTGGCGACCCAAGCTGCACCATGTGAATGACGACAGCACTGGAAACATGATGAGTCATAAACTGGAGGGAATCAGGGTTCCTGAATGACCTAGTGGGGCAGAACTGCCCAGACCATTCACTGGCCCACAGACGGTCACTATATTTTTGGATCAATTCGCTGTAGCAGATTAAACTGTTCATTGCTAATAACTGTTATTCCATACCCTTCAGGCCCACATCGTCATTTCCAATTTCAGTTGTGGCAGCTCCCCATGCTGTGTTTCTTATTCTTTCCTCTATGGCATTTCGTTCTTCTCCTTTGTACTCTCTCATCACTTATCCTCATTTCTTTGTTTTCCTGTGAGGCCCAGTCTTTCAAAGATGGTCCTAGCCCATGAAAGAATTCTTTGTTTTCTTTACGTGCAAGGAATCATTGTTGAAATTTTGCCTTCCCTCAATAATCTCTCTAATTTCTGAGTTATTTTTTTTCTTTGCCAGAATTTCCAACTCTTTAAAAAATGTTTTTTTAATGTTTTATTTATCTTTGAGAGAGAGAGTGTGAGTGGGTGAGGGACAGAGAGAGAGGGGGACAAAAGATCCAAAGCAGGCTATGCCCGATGGGGGGCTCAAACACACAAACTGCAAGATCATGACTTGGTGACTACATCACCCAGGCATCCTTCCAACGTTTTATTTTTTTAATGTTTATTTATTTTTGAGAGTGAGAGAGCATGAGCAGGAGAGGGGCAGAGAGAGACAATCCCAAGCAGGCTTTGTGCTGTCAGCACAGAACCCGACGTGGGGCTTGAACTCACCAACCGTGAGCTGTAGTCGGATGCTTAACTGAGCCATACAGGTGCCCCAAACCCAACTCTTTTTTTTTTTTAAAGAATAAAACAACCCCTCTTTTTATCTCAAAATTGTTTTGTTATATGGGGCTAGTCTTCAAATAACAGAGGGTTTTGCTTTTGTGGGGATTATGCTTGTTCAATCTTTACTTTTTAATTGCTTTAATGTCCCATACATATTTGTTTTCAATCATTTCTTCAGTGGACAAGGAATTCTTCAAAAATGCGTACACATGGTTGTGACCTTCCATTGCCTAAAAAGCTTTAATTTCCACTCATTCTTGCATAAAGACAACCTGCCGAGTGTGGCAATAAAGGCCTTCATCATCTGACTCCTGCTGTTTGGCCTTATCTCCATTATTTTTTCTCTCCTACACTGTGCTACATTCGTATCAAGGTTCTTGTTTTTCACACCTCCTGGAGTTCCTTTCACTTCCTGTCGCCCTCTGTGCCTGCCTTACCTTCCTTTCACCTGATGTTTCTACTCGTCTTTTAGTTCTCAGCTCAGGCATCACATCCTTCATAAAGTCTTTCCAACCTCTTCTGTCTGCGTTAGGCGTCCTTGCAATGCTCTCTGCTTACTCTGTCACAGCTCTTACACGGACATCGCTTCTCACATTACAGTACTTACATATCTGTTCTCTGTCCATTCATAGAGGCTGCAAATTCCTGATGGGAATTCTTATTTATTTGTTTTCATAGCTGTTGGTCTCAGGGTAGTGACTGGTTGTTAGTACAGATTTAATACATAGTTTTTGATAAGTGAAATGATCGCATGCATGAATAAATTTTGGTGAGCCCTGGTGTTGTTTCACTTTGATTGTAAATTTCTAAGAAAGGTTGAGTTCTTAGTCCAAGTTGGTCTCAATCAATGGCGCTTATTTTAGCATTACTTAAGTGCTTCATTTTCTTCATGGAAAAGAAACTTTTGTTATTTTTCAGATTTAATGTATAGTATTTATTGGTAGGTGAAGCATTCTGAAATATGGGTGGTAAAAGGCCTTACAATATTATATCAGTAGGTGTAAACACTTATTGTCATCTGGAGAGGGATATTGCAAACATCGTAATGGACCCTCAAAATCTTGACCTTAATTACGAAAGGCAGATAAAAGTAGGGAACTCTCTTAGATCAAACCTACTAATTGGTAATGAGGGTCCTTAAATCTGTAACTGGGAGTTGAAGGAAATTGGAGGGTTAGACAAACTGTCTTTTATCTTGAGGACTTTCCTAATTAAATACATTCCAATAAATGTGTTTTGTTTGGTTACAGCGTGTTGATCCAAAGACGAGGTGAAGTGAAGTAAGGACGTCTTACTCAGACAGATGTTTCAATCTGCTAGGAGAGATGGAACCAGGGGCCAAACGCATGTGACACACGGTAGAAGTGGACGTCGTGCTGACGCCTGAGAGGAGAGGCGCTGGGTTGGAGGAGCTGCACAGAGGACGTGGATTTTGACCTACACCCTCACAATGCTGACGACGGACATTTCAAGTGGAAGAGACAGCTTGAGGGAGGTTTGGGGCACTCTGCAAGGAGCTCCTACACGGTGCAGAGTCTCTGAAATCTACTGCTACTATTGTTGTTGTGTTTATTTGAGAGAGAGAGAGAGAGAGAGAGAGAGAGAGAGAGAGAGGAGAAGTGCAGAAGGAGACAGAGAGAGAATCTTAAGCAGCTTCCATATTCAGCATAGAGCCCAGCGCTGGGCTCAATCCCTCAACCCTGGGAGAGTGACCTGAGCAGAAATCAAGAGTCGGATGCTCACCTGATGGAACCACCCCAGGCCCTCGCTAAATTTGCTGTTCTTGAAGGTGACACGGTTTAAATCTGACATCTTCCCTTAGCAAGTTACTTTTACAGATATGACCCTCAGTTTCCTCATCTATTAAATGATCTTACTTACACAATTGCTTTGTGGGTAAATCAAGGTAAGGTTTTAAAACATGTAGCACATCACGGAACTTTATCTCTATTCCTGCTTTCCCTCCTTAATCTACTCCTTTCATCCCAGTATCTTGACTTACCTATTTATTTATTTTTTTGCATCCCAAGGTTTGCCATTATCACTCACCATGGGTTAAGTAAAGAAGAATGATGATTCATGATGGAACAGAGCACTTTTCTTGTTTATTTAACCTTAGCTTGCCTGAATTATGTCACTTAAATGCATTCTATTTGACGCTAGATGCTAGATGATATATATGTATATACACACAGCTGCACACACACACATACACACACACACACTGAATTTTTCAAAAGGCAGAAACAAACTCTGGAGGGACTTAAGTAAATGGACGAATGATAAAAATTTAATAGAGGGCAGAACTATTTTGGAGATGATCTTAAACTTGACAGTGTTTTTCACTCAGCTTAGCCATGCCTGAGAACCACTATTTGGAGGAACTCAGTAGGGCCAACATGGAGCCTGAAAATTATTTTCGATAACCATGAAGGTTATTGCTCCCAAGATGATGGCCATGTAGGGGCAACACCAAGCTGCGGGAGAGTACAGTCTCTAGACCCAGACCCAAGTTGAGGAAAGGATACTTTAAGCTCCTCCTCAGAATAATGCTGCTTGGTCTTACTGGCCATTAGTCAGGTTTCTTCCTCTTTTTTGCCTGCCAAACACAGCGACACTCAATTCATTGCTTTTATTGTAAGCCTCCATTCAAACTCTTAAGAAAGAAAACTGGGCTCACTGAAATTAATTGGATATACTATCAAAGGATACATAGTTATTTCCTTGTTCTTGATTTTCTACAGGTTTACTTTAAAATAGCTTATTTCTTCTTTAAAGTTAGACTTTCCAATTTTTTAAACTGCTAACTTTGAACAGATCCAAAGTGTGCCTTTAATTACCTTGTGACTAGTTGGCCCATAGTTCTATGAAATTAATTGATTTTACGTTAAGGGTGGGGGGGGTGACATCAGAATGACACGAATCTGCATTTTCCCCAGCTTTTCACTAGCCCTAGTAAGCTATGGGCAGGTGGCTCGGTTCCTGTTACCTGTGAAGGAGAATGTGTTTACACTTCCCGTGTGAACAGTCTCTTCAGGAGATGAGCATATTTCTTCTACTGATTCCTTGCCTGTGGAATTGTGAGGTCCTCGGATCACGGTGCAAACGTGGCTGGTAAAGTTGAAGTCACACCTGCCGCAATGTGCTGTGGCTTCCAGAGACGCTGGGCACAGAGTCCTGCACTCTCTGGCTTCCTAGGTTGAGTGGTAGAGGTGGGGAGATAGAGAAAAGATTTAAAAATTACATCTGGACATACGTGGGGGAGGTTGTAACAAGTTGCAAATGAAATTTTCTTCCACTTGGTTCATAAATAAATGTCTCAAGATTCATGAAGAGAAATGAAGGCGGGGCATACACTACAAAGAGCAGTTTGGGTCTGGATGACACAGATGTGGATTCAGAATCCAGTTTTGCAACTTCTTGCTTCTGTGACCTTGAGGACGTCACTTATATTCTCAAAGCCTCAGCTTCTTCGGTGATGAGAAAATGGAAATTGCATTTACCATACAGGTTGGTTATGGGAGTCAAATGAGACAATACCTGTAAATGCCTTACACTTAGTAGATACTCTGTAAATAATAGCAGGGGTCATAATTTTATTATTGTTACTTCTCACTCTCCTGATGGAGCTTTGGAGAAAATAAAGAATGTGATATTTGAGAGTCTGCACTTTTGTGCTGTGGGGCAAGTTGGACCGCTAAGAAACATTCCTTGTCCAACTTTTAGAAACCTAAATATTTCATAAGCTCTCATTATAGTTATTATTATTTACATCTGTAAACCTTTTTTTTCTGATGAATCCCTGGACTTTGTTATTGGTGAGTGCTAATGTGTTCTAATGTCACAAAGCGAAATACTTCATGATCCCAGATTATAGGAGATATAAATAAGGCAGTATTTTTATAATGCAAAGCTTCCCTTCCTCTTTCTTTTATATAGGTAGTATAATGTACTTAAAATAACTTTGGTTATCAAAATGTATCCACATTCCATCTCTCTTACCTCATATAAGTTAAATTATTCTCCCAAATGTTGTCAAAATAAAGCTGCTTCAGAAAAATATCGTAGGATTTCTATTTGAATATAGTGACTTGAACACCTGCATTTATCTCCATTTCCTCTGAAAGCCCAACCGGATGGAAGTAAAGGAACACAGAAAGTCCAAGGAAGCAGAAAGGGAATGAATACATGCAGAGACAATACTGTGTGCTCAGTGATGTCCATTTTGTGTTTTCTCCCTGGGAATACCATATTTGTAAGTCCAGTTCAGTAAGAAAAGCCACGTGACTAGAAATGCCCCTGTGATGACAATATAGAAAATATGTATGTTGTATCCTTTCTGAGATCCATACATGCGTAATCATCCTCTTTCTTCCCTTTTCCATTGTGATTTGAGGGTTGTGTGCGAAGACGTAGATCCCGAGACACTCCTTGGAGGAGAGCTGTCTGACTCACACTGGGTTGTAATTTGAAAGAACTGTTTTAAAATTTATTCTATTGACCCATCCCATACGTGAGTACACTGTTTTGATTTTGGCATGGTCTTATGTGTCGTAGCTAAAACATAAATTAGAATTTTGAAGTTAGATATCGTCTTGACAGCAACAACAAAACCCTAAACCACATGGCGTTGCTTTAATGCTTAGATAGGCAGTGGCAAATAAACACATACTGGGGTTTGGAAATCTGGGGAGCTCGGTTATGCCATGGCTACATATTTGATAAAATTACGACCTGGGACAACTGTCAGAGTAAGCCAGGGCTACTGCACTCCAGCCCTGGGGGAAGAGGTCACGATCTAGAACATCCTCAGTAGGTGTGTGCTGTTTCTGCTGCACTTGGTAAAGTGTTATAAAATGGCATAAGCTTAGAAGAGATTTGGTGAAATTAAAAGGAACAGAGAGACTTCATTGGAAGGTATAAGGTAGGAGCCAAAGAGGGCAAGCCAAATAAAAGTCTGCATGTTGCACAGTGTGAATCCCAGCCTCCTTTCCTACCGATTCCCTATGTGCTGTCAGCCAGACATATATCTTATCACGATCTAGGATGGATTATTAAGGATAGTCAATTAAATGTACTTGCTAAGATTCTTGTTAATATGACTCTCTGACAAAAAGCCATCCTGCCACTCAATTCCCCTACTGTGTGCTCTCCACTAATATATGCCTGTGCACAGTGAGCTTTCCATTCAGCCTCCAATGGAAAGAATAGACTAGGAATAGACTAGGAATAGAATATGAAAAAAAAAAAAAAAAAAAATTCAAAGGGAGGAGAAATAAAGGAAGGGAAAGAAGAAAACTAAAATAGAACCAAACAAACAAATGAGAAAATTCAAGGAACAAGGTGAACAATAAAAAAAAGCAACAACAATGGAATTAGTATTTCCAGAATAGATAAAAAAGACACCCCATGAATGGAACAAGAGTAGGATGCCATGAGTACATAACTGTCAGCAAACAAGAAAGAACCCTTAAAAGCTATTAAAAAAAAGATGACAGCTAAAAAATCAATCAATCAATAGAGAGGGTGGAAGAGGACGTTAAGGCAATATCCGATCATGTTGAAAAAGATGAAGTGTTAACTAATCAGTAAACAAGAAACAAGAAGAAAAGATGGAAAGATGGAAAGATTGGCTTAGGAAGTCTAACACCAAACTAGTCTGTAAAAACAGATATAAAAAGGGGGCAAATTATCAAAGAAATAATAAAATAACATTCCTCAGAACTGAGGGTCATGAGACTTCACACTGAAAAAGTCCACAAAAAGTACATCACCATGAATAATGATGATGATGATGATGATGATGATGATGATGATATCCACATGGAGGCACATTATCATGAAATATTAGACGGAATAAAGAGAATGTCCTAAAAACTTTCATAGGAAAAACAACCTGGGTACCTAGGAAGAAACAGGAATCACAATAGCAATGAAAGTTTAAAAGTGCAGAAATTACTTTAAAATCCGAGTAGAAATAATTTTTAACCTGGAATTGTGTACCTAGCCAAGTTATCAATCTAGAGGGAGGGTAGAAAAATGGTAATTTCAGACATCAAGCTCTCAAAAACTTTACCTTTCACGCACCGATACCCAGAGTGATCTTTCTCCAAAAGAAGGCAAAAAGGCAAGAAAGGGGGACTCTTCGATTGAGAACACTGGGACACTGACACAGGAGAGAAGTAAAAGAAACCCCCAAACCAACACTTAGGGAAGACTCTCTGGGGAGAAATGTCACGGTGGTCCAGTCCTGAATGGAGCAGGAGATAGAAATCTCCATGAAAGAGATATTCGCGAAACAAAGTGCAACCCATACGTTGAACTTTACTGTAACACACTCCTTGATTCAGCATTCAGAAATAATGTCTTAATTATAATAATTTAATGTGAATTGTCAATATGGCTGTTAACTGGCTTTCATAAAGCCAATTTAAGTCAATTTAAAAGATCATGTATATATCCTGAACATTGTCCTTGAGTAATGGAAACTATATCTTCCTGAAGCCAAAATGAGATTCCTGGGAAACAAATGTGAGCGGATAATAACGAAACAAATAGTTGTGAGCAATAGTGCCATTTCTGAAACTAACGGGGTTTCTGTCTTAATTTTTCAAATCTGAGTGCCCTTTTGAGGAGACTTTTCTACACAGATTCTTCTTAACTAGTCATTTTAAAGACATGTTCCTGCAACATCACCAGTTTTAAGACTGTGTGTTTCAGAAAAATTTCCCAGTCCAAATTTCTGAAAACATTGGAATAAATGCAAACTTTGGGAGCATACTGTTGGATAGATTTCTTTCAAGTTGCGTATGGTCATACCAATTTCTAAAACAATTTTGTAGATGAAAAACTATTTTTGATGGGTATTTCATACGATTCTTCACTTCATGAAGTACTTATTCTTTTTAACAACTTTATGAATTATCTTAATATTAATTGTTGCAAAGTGCTTGCTGGAACCCTAACAATTTCAAAGGTTAGTTTACATCTTAAAGTCTATGGTGTCCACACAATGTTTGTATAGTTGCGTCAGTTGGCATGAATGACCCAAACACCTATTTGCAGGCATCTCCTAAGGCAAAATGACTATAGGACTTAGTAGCATGTTTGGTTTTTAATGTCCCATAATCCTTCTCTTAAAATGTTAGGTTTCTGGAGTCCTGTCAAATTTAATTTTAACAAAACGTGACATGCCTGTCCATGAAGCATGTCAACATACAAACAAATGATACACTCATAGGTCTATCCACTTTTAGAGTGGCAGGCATTTGTTAATCTTCAACTGTCTCAAGGAATAGGATATAAGCACAAGTGAATTTGCTGGATCTAAGGTCTCTGTCAAAGGAAAGTGTTGGATTTGGGTTGGGGACCCAGAGGGAAGAAGCCAGAATTTCTCTCCCTTTCCATCCCAGCACCCACGGGCATAAAATGGCACCGCATAGGTCCCAGACGACATATTCTGGCTCTTTTGGCACACAGGCTTTCAGTCCTGCACTAATCTGAAGTGCTGGGTAAAGCTTCCTGAGAACAGCTAATCATTATTAATTCCTTTAGAATTCATTGCAATAACATCAATCACAGTGAACTCATTTGGTATTAATATGGATGTAATGTGAAAATGAATAATGCACACAGGAGTTTTTATATTCCTATTTTAGAAAAATAGTTATGAACAATGTATTTCTCTTTCCATTGTCAAATCAGCACCTCTGAGAGGTTTTCTATCAATTACCTTCATCATCATTCCAGTTGAAATCTTGTCAGAGCAAACATATTTCAAAGGATTATATCCAACTCCATTACAGCATTTCTGGCTCTTTGGAATAAGTTCAGTCTCACAGCATTTTACTGGCACCAGGTCATTCTTTTTAACATGTGCTTTAGACTCTCCACTGGAAGCTGAGCAGCATATGGTATCTGACATATTCACATAATCCTGCCCACAACAGAACATCCCTGCAACAATAAAATGTTATATATGAATATGAAATACAAAAAAGGAAGAACACTGAGACCGCTATAAAGTTTGGTATAAAAACGTCAGACTCAGGCAGTTGCTGCAATGGCACAATACAAGGTAGCACTTCCTTACCAAGGTGATTTAAATGTGCAGTGAGGGGTCCTTCTTACCAAGAGCACTAGACGCTAATTAGGTAAAGAACACACAAGAACAAGTGTTCCAAAATCATTCAGCGGGGCCGAACTTCTCCCAAGCTCCATAGGAAAAAAAAGAATCCCGATTTCCGTCATGAGAATTACCGGCTCATTTCGTGATGATAACATCGTGTTGCAGAAAAAGGGCTAGTTAAACTACGGGGAGTCAGAGGAAAGCTCTAGAAATTCACCAGGGAGAAAAGGTCAGCGAAACGCTCTGGGATAAGAGGCTAGACAGAGTAAAGAGGTAGCACCATCCAAGTACTGGAGGCGCTGTGGGAAGAGTCTGGGAAGTTTTTGCCTGGCTTTGTCTAGGGGACACGTCTGCTTCTTGGGCATCCAGTAAATCACTCGTTCATCATAAGATAGATTTGTTCAAAACGAGTTGCGCTTGCTCACTGATCAGGTGAGCAATTTGGCCACTAGTTTTTGAGCAGCACTGAGTTCTAGACCCATCACTGGACATGGATAAGAGATTGGGGTCGGTGGCAGAAAGACCTCGCAAGGAGGGGTCATTGGTTGTCACTTGTTGATGAAAGACACGTGTGCCTTTCACACCAAATAGACTTTCTCCCACCAAATTCAGTTTGACTGCCTGTGTTCACATCATTTAGATCTTGCCATAGAAGAGATACAGCAGAAATTTAGACATAAAATCCTGAATAAATAAACAATACTCTAGAGTCAGATTAAGCCAGAAATTAAGGTGCCTACACTCCAGGTCACAGGGCTATTATATTAGAATTTATATCCAGTTATAAAGCAGCGCAGTGTGATGAATGATTTATTTTAATTAGAATTTTGTTTATTTATTATTAGTCCTGACTGATAACATAAAGAACCTCAACTTCAAAGTGCCCTGGGGTCCTGATTGTTTAATCTGGTCCTGTACAAACACCTACATTATGAAAGACACTCCTAATAATAGACCAGTGAGTTTTAAGTGCTTTTTATTTAAAAAAGAAAAAAATCATTGAAAGTAGACACTGGCTTGGTACACATCTTAAGAACGATGTTTAGCCACACGTGACTCCAAAGAACTTTCTCACTGATCTTTCCACTTCAAAAAAAATATCTCCTAATATTTTATTTATTTATCATTGTTTTAAATCTATTTATTTATTTTTGAGAGAGAGAAAGAGAGAGCCAGTGGGGGGAGGGGCAGCGAGAGAGAGGGAGAGGATCCCAAACAGACTCCGCACTGTCAGCACGGAGCCTGATGAGGGGCTCAAACTCGGTAAACGTGAGATTATCACCTGAGCTGAAACCAAGAGTCGGAGGCTTAACCAACTGAGCCACCCAGGTACCCCTCTCCTAATATTTTAAAACTTTTATCAATGTACATCATTGAGCACCACCAAGTCTTAACATGCCATGTCTAAATGTGGTAACTGTTCAAAATGATTGGTTTAAATAAAAGTAAAGTGTTTTCTTCAGTACTTTATTAATAATATTAGTTGTTTTAACATTTCCAAGGAAAGGTTTTTTTTTCGCATAAATACACCCAGCAGAGCTATCACTGTAATCTGAGTCTTGGTTATGACAGGTAAAAATGACATGTGTATACACATACGTGAGTACACACAATAAAAAGAAAAATCTACACCTTCAAGTTTTATAATGTTCGGACATTTTTTTCTGCTGCTTTCTGATCAGACATTCAAATAGAACCTTGGATTTTTTCACCGTCATTTTTTTCTCTAGCAGTTTTCTTAAAATAATTCATGTTTCTATTTTAAAGAGCAATCAAAATCTGAAAACTGGCCCTTTAGGGAGCAGAATACATTCTCCCCCTCTACTCCCAAGTTACTTTATGGTTTTACCATGCTTTAAGTATAAAATCAAAATGCAGACATTGACCTAATTCGAAACTCTAATCAGTCATCTGATCGCTCTGAGGGACTTTTGACAGGTCAACTAAAATTTTGATAATGAACTGTTTTTACACTAGAAGAAAAAAAAAAGGCTGCTTTCTTTCACAAAGAGCTTCATCTTTGTTTCACTGAATTAAAATTTTCAGCCAAGATTCCACTCTCATAACAAGAAGTGACTCCCTTTCTAGTTTCTTTGGTAAACCATTACTTCTTTAATTATTATCAACCTTGTTCCAGTGTGATAAATTGCTAATTACTTAATACCCTAATCAGCGTTCATTCTTTGCACAGATAAACTGTGACAGTGCCATTAATTTAAATAGTAATTTCACTTAATGGCCAGAACGGCACACCAGATTTTTATGCAGCATTTTCTGAAGACTGCATCCATCACTGCAATATTCTGACATAAAGATGTCTGACGTGCACTAACTCACTTAGGGAGAGCAGATGTTGTGGAGCGGAGTTTGGTAGTAATTCCCATAGTGCATCACTTCAGCATGAATGAGCTGCAAATTCAGAGACAGACAATCTTCCGAAACGGCATTGCAATAACTTCTGACCCCTGCTTAATTTATCACATGCAGCACTTGACTTTTGAACTTTGACACATAGAATGCACAATTTTAAATGTGCCAAAAGGAAAACAAAACAGGTCGTGTATTATTGATGGATCGATCTATTCTTCCAGAGGCTGTTCATTACATTTGTACACAGGTGAAGATTCTCTGTGGACAGATGTTACTAAAGTGGTACAATAGACATAGAGCTATTAGATATTTATTTTTAATATCAAACTGCATATTTCATCTTCCCGAGCAGCATATATATCCAATGGGAAGCTCCCATTTCATTGGATACAACTGAGAAAACAGTGAAGGAAAGAGTTGTTTACTCACAATGTTATGAGTGGTTTCAATAGGTTACTAACATTAATTTAATGGCCAGGACCGAAAAGGAAAGCATTTATAAACATATGGTCCTGAGGAATCTCTAAATTGTTAATTCTCTAAAACAGGTGCTTCATTTTTCTAAAATAAAAAAAGAGTAAGAGTTATGAATCATGCTTTTGAGATCAAAATAGTACAGTAGTAAAATCAAAGTCTGGAATGTGACAGATTCAGGTACAACTCTGGGACTGATCATGGGGACCACATTTTAAACCAAGGGGTTATATATTAAGCCCACCAGACTGGAAAAAAAAAAAGTTTTGTGATTAGTCATTGTTAGGACAAACTTACAAAATGGTGGCAGGATATGAGAGAAAAGACGTGCGTGCTTGTCTCCACCAGTAGATGGCTCTATGGCTGCCACCACAAAACAGAAATAAAGGGTAGAGCAAAAATTTCCCCAAATTGCTATGTTTTAAAGTCTTTTATATTACACTTTCAAATTTTTTTTTAATGTTTATTTATTTTTGAGAGAGACAGATAGAATGCGAGTGAGTTAGGGGCAGAGAAAGAGGGAGACACAGAATCCGAAGCAGGTTCCAGGCTCCGAGCTGTCAGCACAGAGCCTGACACAGGGCTCGAACTCACAAGCCGTGAGATCATGACCTGAGCCGAAGTCGGACGCTCAACCGACTGAGCCACCCAGGTGCCCCTCTACATTAAAAATTCATTATGGCACATGGAAATCTTCCTGGAAAACATTCTCTGATACCACTCTTACATAATGGATTTCTGTGCTCTGTTGCCCTCTTTGTAAACTTTCTAAATCCCATCTTACAAGACAAATAGCCACAGTCATTCATTCTGCGGAAGTCCTACTCTAGGACATGGAAACCCAGGATTCTCTTCCAAAGCACTTTCAACTCAGAGTCTCCTATCAAAGGCTGCATGGACAACATTTATAATAGAGATCAGGCAATATGTTCCAAAGGTATGTCATGAGCAGTTTCTCATGGCTAACTGAAAATCCTGTTCTCTTGGAATGATAGGGGGACTTTCATTTTCATCTCTCAATACTAAAAGATATGATCAAGTCCAATCCAAGATTAATGGCATAAATGATAAAGCCCTTTAAGCAAACACTAAGAATAAAAAGAGTAATAAAGAGGTTTCAAATACATCCAAAGAAAATGGTTAAGAATACATATCCACCGAAATGACGAGCATGACTTTCATCCCGAGATACCTGTATAACACTCCTACACAACTCATCTGCCCAGAGAGAGCAGTAAAAACATAAACGCTACCCCAGCACTTCTGTTCCAACAGCATCTGTTAATTCACTCCATTTATAAAATACATATTGACAAAGACAACTGAACTGGGACCAGGGAGATTTGATTTGGTGTGAGAAAGTCAATTCAATGTGATTTTGTTAAAGGGCTCCTGCAGGCAAATAAAAGAGTTTAAGTAATAAAGTACATAAAGAGATGTTTTACGAGCCAGCCTGGTCTTACGGCGGGCACACAATGCCAGGCAGTGAGAGAGGCCAGGCTTAGGAACAATATTGTGAGATCCAAACCCTCATGTAGCAGGTATGGTGTTGCTAGGTTGAGGAGAGAAAGGGCCATATGGATATTCTGGAAGGTCACTGAGGTCATAGTCATTAGGGGCGACAGGAGGGAGCGGCAGCAGAGAGAGGAAAAAGGCATGTGGAACGTGTCTATTTTAACTGAAACCTGCAGGAAGGTCAAGAGAATAAAAAGAGAGGCTTTTCCTTTTTAAAAGTGTCATTCCTCTGGTCCACCATGATTACCAGAC
This sequence comes from Panthera tigris, assembly GCF_018350195.1. Taxonomy (NCBI): domain Eukaryota; kingdom Metazoa; phylum Chordata; class Mammalia; order Carnivora; family Felidae; genus Panthera; species Panthera tigris. Next base: position 53,713,247 of record NC_056678.1, read on the forward strand.
TGGGCAGAATTGCACAATGTCATGGGAAACTCTTGAGCTAATCTTGATTTGCAGGAGTTGAGTAATGTCACAATTTGCTTAAGAAATATTTGACTAGCATGGAAAACCATAGTGAAGTAAGGAGTGATTCTGAAATTTGGGCCCACGGATGGACTTCAAGGGTGTATGAAATTGCAGGCAAATTACTCTGTGTGTTTTATGTACCAGTATTTGAAGTGAGGCTTTGTAAAGATTTCTCAGGGAGCGTTTGACCCCAAAAGATTAGGCACCAGTTTCCTAGAATACAGTTACCTGTACTACATTTTATTTTTGGCAATAGTATTCTGACTTAGCTTTCCTTTTCCCTCATATTCATTTTGCCCCCAAATCGAATATATCTCCTTAAATCACAGTTCTTATCATCACGTTGACTCTTCCTTGATTACTAAATAATATTCAGATCCTTTTGCCTACTCAGACTTATCCCTCTCTACTTCCTTACACACGGTGCTATATTCACACTTTAGCTCAAGCTACACCCCTTAGCTGAAATGTCCATCTTCTGTCTACACATCTCAACATCTTGTTCATTGTTTGAGGTTCCAATCCAATGGCTTAGCTTTTTCCATCACCTTGACTGGAGTGAACTCTCAGTCTTAAGAATATGCTTGTGTTCATCCATCTCTTATGGACTGTGTTTAACCTTATTGCTACTTTCCTCCTTGATTAGATTATAAGTCCTTAAGGATAAAAATGGAATCTTAGCCAATTTTACACTCGCAGAGCACAGAGAATAATGTCTTGAGCATAGACACTACACAATACATTTTTATCGAATGAAGGAATATGGGAATTGACTTAAAAAAACAACAAATAAACAAAGATGCTAAAAGGAGACATTTTTGCTGTTATTTTAAAACTCTGACCCATTACAGAGTGGGCGAGCAACACTTTTGCACCCTGCCTTCCAACCTAGCACCCTTGTTCTGTCTTTTTTTTTTTTTTTTTAAGTTTATTTATTTTTGAGAGAGAGAGAGTCTGGACTTGTGCGAGCCAGGGAAGGACAAAGAGAGGGACGAGGGAGAATCCCAAGTAGGCTCCAAGCTGCCAGCAAGGAGCCCGCTGAGGGACTTGACCCCACCAACTGTGAGATCATGACCTGAGCTGAAATCAAGAGTCAGCTGCTCAAAAACTGGGCCACCCAGGCGCCCCACCTTGTTCTGTCTTTAAGGGGCCTATTTTTAACTACTCAACCAAAAGAAGAGGAGATACTCAGCTGGTTGATCATAGCACAGGACAACTAACTCATTGCCAGGATTTTCTAGTACACATGATTACCATGCCTTAAGGCAGAGGTTCGCAAAGTTGGGTCTCAAGATCTCTTTACACTTTTACAAATAATTAAAGACTCCAAATAGCTTTTGCTTATACAGGTTATATCTGTTGATAAATACTGGGCTGGAGTCGAAAACAACAACTTTTGAAATATGTATTTACTAATTAATTTAAAATAATAATAGGTAACATTTGAGAAGAATAGTATTGTTTTATATTTTTGCAAGCCTCTCTAATGGCTGGCTTAATAAAGGGAACTAAATTCTCATACCTGCTTCTGCATTCAGTTTGTTGTGATATCACACATGCAACCTCTGAAAAAGTTCACTGTACACACAGGAGAGAATGAAATTGAAAAAGGCATATAAGGGGTGCCTGGGTGACTCAGTCGGCCAAGCGTCCGACTTCGGCTCAGGTCATGATCTCGCGGTTCGCGAGTTCGAGCCCCGTGTCGGGCTCTGTGCTGACAGCTTGGAGCCTGGAGCCTACTTTTGTTTCTGTCTGTCTCTCTCTCTCTCTCTCTGTCCCTCCCTTGCTCATGCTGTCTCTCTCTGTCTCTCAAAAATAAATAAATGCAAAAAAAAAAAAAGACATATAATAGGTTAGTATTAGTATGAAGATCATTTTGATCTCACAGACCACCTGCAAAGGTGTTTCTGCAAAGGGTCAGACCCATAGAAGACCCATGTCATTCTTTTTTTTTTTTTAATTTTTAATGTTTATTTATTTTTGAGACAGAGAGAGACAGAGTGAGAGCAGGGGACGGGAAGAGAGAGGGAGACACAGCTTCCCAGGCAGGCTCCAAGCTCTGAGCAGTCAGCATAGTGCCTGATACGGGGTTTGAACTCGCAAACTGTCAGATCATGACCTGAGCTGAAGTCGGATGCTTAACAGACTGAGCCACCCAGGCACCCCCACGTCATTCTTTAAGAGTGACTGTCTCAGGGCCTAGCACTCATACATACTACCCTTTCTTATTCTTTTTTCTTTTTAATTTTTTAATGTTAATTTTTGAGAGAGAGACACAGAGCATGAGCGGGGGAGGGGCAGAGAGACAGAGAAGGAGACAGAATCTGAAGCAGGCTCCAGTCTCCGAGCTATCAGCACAGAGCCCAAAGCGGGGCTCGAACCCATGGACCGAGAGATCATAACTGGAGCTGATGTCGGATGCTTAACCTACTGAGCCACCCAGGTGCCTCGTATTACCCTTTCTTCTAACTTTGGCAAACATGAGGTGTGCACTCAAAGGGCAGAGTGTATAAGGCCTCTTTTCTTTTCCAGTCGTCCAAAAAATGTTTGCAATTTGGTAGTTTATGATACTGACCTTGCTCATTAGACCTGACAAACAGTTTGGGTTGGAGGGTGTCCAGTGCTTCTCCAAATATCATAATGATCAAAGAAAGAGGTTAAGAGCATGGGCTCTGTAGCCCTTTGGATGCTGCTGGAATCCCTTCTTAGCCACAGAGGCAAGAGATTCCAGAGGAAATCTCCCAGACCCCCTTGCACGTAGGTGTCAACAGATAGTGAGTTCCAGTTAGTGAAATGTTAACTTAAATTTTGCTATTCCTAGACCTGGGAATAAAAAATTCGCACACCCATTATTCCATGTTCTTTTCCTCTTTTGGTTGCAGGAATGGGTATAACCCCCAGGTGACCTTAGAAGCTACCTGTGGAAAGGCCAAAATACCTAGGGAAGAGAGGTAACCTGCAGATAGGTTCATATCCCAGTACTATTATATAAGAAAACTATAACCCCTATTATATTTGAGACTTTGCAAATTTGGGGGTTCGTTTATAGCAGCAATTAATGCTACCTGAAATAATACAGCCACTTGGTAGCTATGTGATTTGGGGACAGTGTTTGTTGTTGTTTTTTGTTTTTGGGGGGTTTCTTTTGATAGGCATGGTTCAGGTATATCATTATTTGAACAAACCTGATTCTAATTATTTACCCAATATATATATATATATATATATATATATATATATATATATATATATAGTTGAAAAGACCTAAAACATAATCTTTCTATAGCATATGGCATTAGTTTAGTATTATGTTCTATATTTCTTTTGTATGGGGGACAGTTTTTAACTTTTGTTAGAAGCACTTCTGTTTCCTCATATCTAAAATGGAGATAATAGGGGAGCCTGGGTGGCTCAGTTGGTTAAGCATCCAACCTTGGCTTAGGTCATAATCCTGCTGTTTGTGAGTTTGAGCCCTGCGTCAGACTCTGTGCTGACAGCTTGGAGCCTGGAGCCTGCTTCAGATTCTGTCTCCCTTTCTCTCTACCCCTTCCCTGCTCATGGTTTCTCTCTCTCTCAAAAAAATAAATGTTAAAAAAAATTTAAATGGAGATAATAATAGTCCTTACCTCATAGGGTTGTTGCGAGCTTTAAGCATGTTATAAATGTGTGGGTATATCATGAAGTACACAGAATTCAGTTTGGCAAATAGTGAACACAGACTGTTGTTTATTTTTTGTTGTATTTTGTCTCCTGTTCATTGTGTACATCTTTTAGCCAATAATCAGTGTCTAGGAGACACCTGAGTGGGCTGAATTCCTTGGGTGTACTTTACTTATCTTTCGAATGCTAACTTCTTAAGGTTACGATTCAGGGGGAAATTTTCTGAAAGGATTATGTTTCTACACTGAACTCTTGTGTATCATATGATTTAATGCATCATTTATTTGTAAAGATCTTAGAAAGTTAGTTTTTGTTATTGTTTCTTGGTTTTACCTGGCAAAGTCACCTTTCTTATTACCTTATAGTGCAGATACAGGTGTCTGTGCGGTATGTTGGAGGTAATCCTTAAATTTCCGGGGTCAATGGAAGTGTCCTAATTGAAGTCCAATTCTGTTGTATGTAGGGCAACAATCCATCATCACTATTTTCTGGACAGTTGATGGAGATCAACAAAATGACACGGTACTATCAAACAGTCTGAGTATATGTTAAAGTCTTCCTCCATATATGTCTCACTGGAGAATGCATAGAGGGGTGCCTGGGTGGCTCAGTCAGCTAAGCATCCGACTCTTGATTTCAGCTCAGGTCACGATCTAACAGTTTGTGGGTTTCAGCCCCACACCAGGCTGCATGCTGACAGCACAGAGCATGCTTGGGATTCTCTCTTCCTTTCTCTCTGTCCCTCTCCCACCCACCAATTCGTGTGTGTGCACTCTCTCTGTCAGAATAAACACTAAAAATTAACAACAAAAAAAAGAATGTACAGCACGGGTATAGTGTGGATCCAGGTGGGTGATTTATAACTGCATAGAATAGTAAATGCCTTGGGAACACACTTAATGGTTGTCCAAAGATAAAATAAAAGACTAGAAATCAGGCATTTTTTGTCTGAAAGAAGGAGAACAATCTTTCCCATACTGGGAGTACTGAAATTCAGTTGTGAATAATTTAATCTAGCATTTCTCATTTATTTAAGGGCTATGAAAATATTGGAAGTCTATTATTCTTGTTAAGATACAAGATTCAGGTACCCCCAGGATTGATACTTTTTAAATTTTTTGATTGATTAGTTTTGTTCTTCAAGTGTTCTTCTTAATAATTATCTTCAGAACTTTTACACAGAAGTAAGAGACTCTTAAATTCAGAGAACAAACAGGGTTGTTGGAGGGGTGTTGGGTGGGAGAATGGGCTAATTGATGATGGGCATTAAGGAGGGCACTTGTTGGGATGTGCACTGGGTGTTGTATGTGAGTGATGAATCACTAAATTCTGCTCCTGAAACCATTGTTACACTATATGTTAACTGACTTGGATTTAAATAAAATTTAAAAAAGGAAGAAAATGTGTATAAAAATATGTACAATATATACAATGGTATATAACAATAACACTATACTAATTTCAACAATTATTACTGATATTGTGGATAACTTTTTGATGTTTTTTTTTAAAGAATAAATTATAGAAAAACAAGAAATTCACAGTTCATCTGCGTCAAGATCTAATGGTGTCCTGAAATTATGCCCAGAGAAAGGCCGGAGTTCTCAACCCTTGCTAGTTGTATGGGCCGATTTACCCTGAAGCTAATGAGCTTGAACTTCAGGGCCGTTTTCTGACAAGAGCCCCTTCTAGGAAAAGCATGGTTATATATTTTTATAAAATTAGCAAATGTATAATCTTTAACTACAATTTTTCATGGCCTCTGTCTCTTCTCCTTTAACTTGCCTTGTATCTTATGTATCCTTGTATTGACTAAAATAGGAGAGTGACTGGGGCGCCTGGGTGGCTCAGTCGGTTGAGCATCCGACTTTGGCTCAGGTCACGATCTCGCGGTCCGTGAGTTCGAACCCCGCGTCAGGCTCTAGGCTGATGGCTCAGAGCCTGGAGCCTGCTTCCGATTCTGTGTCTCGCTCTCTCTCTGCCCCTCCCCTGTTCATGCTCTGTCTCTCTCTGTCTCAAAAATAAATAAACGTTAAAAAAAATTTATAAAAAAAAATAAAAATAAAATAGGAGAGTGACCGTGTACATTTTTGAAATCTAAGTAAGGGGAAGTTAAGTTGGGGCAATATTTCGTTTGGGTTCAGTAGCTATGTTTATGATTTTTGTCAACTCTAAAAAAAAGTCATTAGGCCTTGAATATGCCATTTTAACTTCAATTTGGAAAGATAAGAAATGTGAGAAATTACAGACTCCTAATTTGGATGCATATAAGGGGAAGCTTTAAAGAAAGAGAAAGATCAGACAGAAAAATTAATGGCATATGAAACAAAAGCTGTAAAACTGACCAATAGAATCAACTGAAATATTGTGACATCAAGAGAATTAAAACAAAATAAATTTTAGATTATAACAAAAGTAGTAAACTATTAAAAGAAGCTGATGGATCTTAGATTGAAGTATAAATTATTACAAATTGTGAAGAGAGGTAACTCATAAATACATTGAAAAAAATTATACTTCGGCTGATGCATAGGTAAAATAGTTATAGCTCAAATTCAGTCATAAAATGATAGCCATGAAAAACTGGTATGATGTTGTCAATTCAACAAATATTTAACACATGTCATTGCAAATTACTTTAAAATAAGAAAACTCAGGGCACTTGGGTGGCTCAGTCAATTAAGTATCCAACTCTTGATTTCAGCTCAGGTCATGATCTCACAGATTCATGAGATCAAGCCCCCCGCATTGGGTCACTGTCAGTGGAGCGTGTTTGGGATTCTCTCTCTTCCTCTCTCTCTACCCCTCCCCTGCTCACATGCTGTCTCTCTTTTCTCAACATAAATAAATAATCTTTAAAAAATAAAATAAATAAATAAAAAATAAATAAAATAAGATAAGAAAACTTAAAATGCCCTTAAATCTTAGAGAGATCCTTGGTAAATGTTTCTCTAAATTTGACAATAATCTAAGAACTTACATAATATTATAATAATAAACTTTAAAGCTTAAAACCACTTTTCTAAATTTCAATAATTAAAACGTATTTTGATTAGGAAAGAATGAATTATCTTTCTATGCTTCTCATTGATAAATGGCACAAAGTCATTGTCCCATGAAGAGGTGATCAAGGGTATAAGTTAAACATGTCAGGGGGAAAAAAGAGGGATGTGAGAAGTTATATAATCCAAACATGCTGTTTTTATGTTAGTGGCATTTGCTAGATTTTATTTTTTAAATTTGTAATTTTCATAATTTATTTTCCCCTTCTAAATAAATATTATTTTTATATTTTAATCATGTGTTCATCATTTTATTTTCTTTCCTTAAAGAGGACCCCCCAAATTATATAACTTTCAGGCACCCAAAAATTCATTATGGAATCTTGAACAAGTGACTAATTTCTGTGCCTCAGCTTCCTCATTTTTAAAATGTAGACAATAATAGAACCTATCTAGTAAGATTGTTATAAAGATTAATTGAAAAAAAAAAAAGGATTGAGTTAGTAATGCATAAAACATTGGGCATAGTACCTGGTTGATAGTAAGCACTCAATCAGTGATAATGATTGCTATTAAAATTAGTGTTAATTTCATAGCTACCAAAGAATAAGGGAGCAAAAGAACTGACATATCATCAATAATAATTTTGTATACTGTTAGCATTGCTAGGAAATATTCTCTTGATCCAGAACCAGTGCATGCATTCACGTGTGTTTTTGTGTTTGTTTTTGTTTATGGTGGATATGACACTTCTCAACAGGAAAGAGCTTTGATCCATTTTCATGAAATGCATCCACGAACATAAAAAAAGGTGAGATTACATTTTCATTTGTTGTAGAATATATACTTAAATGTATTAGACATAATTCACATGAGCTTTAATTACTTATTTGCTTTGTATCTAGGGCAATTTCCCGACCTGTGTTTCTCAGAATCTCCACCGATTGAAAAGTAGACAAGGGCTCCTTACCTGGAAGGCGACTGTACACCATGCCTTCTTCTTCTCCACCACAGCATTCTAAGTCTTTGTTCACAATCTGTCCGCCACAGCACTGCTGGCCATGGCCATCCCGAAGCCTCCCAGCACAGCAAATCTGGTTTCCTGAGGTGGAGTAAGGCATTCGGCCACAGCAGGAGTCGCCGATGCCAGTGGAAACCCGATTGTGCTGTTCATCTGGACAACATACTTCACCTGTCAATTTAGGACAATAACAATCATTGCATGAGTTAAAAGAAATATGCTTTGACTCACAAGGAAATTTTATCACAATCATCTTGCAGATGCCAAATGGTTGACAGAATTACTAGAAAGAATGCTGTCGTTTTGGAGTTACAAAATTTCAAAACAATTTAAAAATCTTCAATTAAAGACGTATAAACATGGGTCTGCTCACATACACACATGGTAACTTAGAGGCAATGCTATGTTACCTATTTCCTCTCTCACCCCTAGTAAATGAACACAGTAGGTCTGGCAACATTGTAAGTGGTATTACAAAAAAGTTTGCCTACAAATACTTTTCTATCTAATTAGTGTAATTTTTTTTGAAAGTGGAGTGGATTCAGAAATTAACATAAAATTGGTATTGCCTACATTATAATTTCTTTAACCAAATTTTATTTATTTAAGCAAACAAAATACTTCTGATGTGAAGCTCAGTTAAATGAGAGGAGGTAAAAATATTCTGTATCAAGTCAGCACATTAATACTTTTCTGGGCTATGACAGACACTGAATTTCACTAATGTAGCTGTACTTACATTCCCCCTTTACATGATATTCTGGGAAACTTGAAACAAGAATAAAATAACCTTTTGCCTGGTGCCTTGGGATCAGAGTTTAAATTTTATAAATATCAATAGGCAGCATTTTTTTCTTTTTTTTCCTTTTTTTTTCTTTTTTTGATATGAAGATGCTTCTAAAAGACAGGAAAACTCCAAAAGACAAAAAAAAAATTAAATTTATTCTTTTAAGGATAGCTTAGAAAGGACTACTGACTTGGTGGATCTAAAATTCAAACTGTACTTCTCTCTATCTCATGACCCAACTCTGTCGACCTCCTCAGTTGACCTCCTTTATGAACCCTTGAACCTTCACTCTCTCCTTTCTCTTGCCTTACTCCTCTTCTTTTTCCTGCACCTTTACCAGACCCTCTTCCTTCTCTTCCACTTCCCCTTTTAAAACATATCTTTATCCCTGGACAATATCTCTTCATGTTATCCTGCGATCTGTGGTCTGTGAGTATATACACCAGCCTGGCAGGTCTTTTAGTTCTAAGCCTTGGATGGTCCAGATAAGATTTAAATAATCTAGTTAATGACTTACCAAGCCTTCTTAAAAGGAAGGCTCAAGTTCACTGAAGAATTTAGGATTGCCTTAGGAATTTATAGTCCTGGACTCCCTTATCAATTAGTTTATCTATGTGTGAAGTCAAGATATGCCAAAACTTTGTTAGTAAAAGCAAGACAATTTGCTTACCAAAATGATATTAAAAATGTGGGACAATATTTAAGTATGGATAGATATATAAAGAACAAAAAAAACCCAGATACTCTAGCAGGTATCCTTGAAGTCTTTCTTGTCCATATTCATTGGTCAAAAATCCATCCTACCAGATGAAATGGACAAATTACTAGAAACATATAACCTAAAAGACGAATTATGAAAAAATAGAAATTCTGAATAGATGTATAACTAGTAACAAGATTGAAGCAAAGTCCAAACCTCCCAACAGAGAACAATTCTGGATCGATGGCTTCACTGGTGAAATTTACCAAACATTTAAAGAATTAGTACTAATCCTTCTCAAGGCACCTGGGTAACTCAGTGGGTTGGGTTAACTGTCTGACTCTTGATTTAGGCTCAGGTCATGATCTCACGGTTTGTGGGATCAAGCCCTGAGTCGGGCTCCACACTGACAGCACAAAGCCTGCTTGGGATTCTCTCTTTCCCTCTCTCTCTGCCTCTCTCCTCACACATGCTCTCTCTCTCTCTCAAATAAATAAACGTTTAAAAAATTCTAATCTTTCTCAAACTCTTCTAAAAAACTGAAGAGGAATACTTTTTAACAAAATTTATGAGGCCAGGTTTACCCTGATATTAGACAGACACTTCAAGAAAAAAACAAAGCAAAAACTACAGACCAATATCCCTTATGAAAATTGATGTAAAACTTCTCAACAAAATGCTAGTGAACTGAATTCAAGAGCACATTTAAATGATTATACCACATTACCAAGTGGGATTTATTCCTGGGAAGCATGAAAAGATGATTCAACATATGAAAGTCAATCAATATGATATACTATTTCAACAGAATGGAGAAAAAAAAATACATGATTACCTCAAATGATGTAGACAAAGCATTTGACAAAATCCAACACCATTCTAGTATAAAAACATTCAACCAACTAGGAATAGAAGGAAACTACCTCAACATAACAAAGGATGTGTATGAAAAACCCACAACTAACATTATAATCAGCAGTGAAAGCTTTTCTCCTAAGATCGGGAAGAAGATGAGGCTGTCAGTTTTTGCTACTTCTATTCAACATAATATTGAAATAGATAGCCAGCCAGAGCAGTTAGGCAGGACAAAGAAATGAAGGACAGCCCAGGTGAAATGGCCTAAGAAAAATTATCTCTGTTCACAGACTATATAACCTCATATGTAAAAAAAAACCCTAGAGATTCCACCAAAATCCTGTTAAAACTAATAAAAGAATTCAGCAAAGTTGCAGAATACAAAACCAATATGTAAAAATTAGTCGTGTTTCTATACATTAAGAATCAACAATCTGAAAAGGAAATTTTTTTAAAAGCAATTCCATTTAACATAGCATATAAAAAAAACCCACTTAATAATAAGCTTAACCAAGGAAGTGGAAGACTTACACACTGAGAAGTACAAAAAACTGATGAAAGAAGTTAAAGAAGACATAAGTAAATAAGACATCCCATGTTCATGAATCAAAAGACAATATTGTTAAGACATCAATACTACCCCAAATGATCTATAGAGTCAATGCAATCTGTATCTAAATCCCAACAATATTTTTTGCAGAAGTAGAAAATATATCCTAAAATTGCAATGGAATCTCAAGGGATCCTAAATAGCCAAAACAATCTTGAAAAAGAACAGAGTTGGAAGGTCTCATATTTCCTGATTTCAAAACTTACTACAAAGATACAATCAATACCACAAAGATACAGTTAACAATCAAACAGTGTGGTCCTGGCACAAAGATAGACAGATAGACCGATGGAAAAGAATAGACAGCCCAGAGATAAAACCTTACAAAATGACCAAATAATTTTCAACAAGGGTGCCAAGACCATTTAATGAGGAAAGGACCATCTTTCCAACAAACACTGCTGGGAAAAGTAAATATCCACGTGCAACAGAATGAAGTTGAACACTTACCTTATACATACACCATATACAAACATCAACTCAATGTGGTCAAAGGCCTAAATGTAAAAGCTAAAACTATAAAATTCTTAGAAGAAACATAGGTGGAAAGCTTCACGACATTGGATTTGCAATAACTCTTGAATGTGAGATCCAAAGTACAAGGCAACCAAAGAAAAGTAGATGAATTGCACTTCATAAAAACTTAAAAGTGTTATGCATCAAAAGACACTATCAACTGAGTCAAAAGGCAACCCATGGGAGAAGACACTTGTAAATCATATAAATAATAAGAGACTAATATCCAAAAAGTCTAAAGAACTGCCACTTAACAACAAAAACACAAACAACCCAATCAAAAAAAAATGTCTAAAGCACTCTTATAGACATTTCTCCAAAGAAGATATTCAGATGACCAGTAATCATATGGAAAGATGTTGAATATTATTAATTATTAGGTAAATGCATATCAAAATCACTATCAGATATTACTTCATACCCAGAAGAACAGCTATTATAAACAAACAAACAAACAAACAAAAACCCACAGAAAATAATATGTTAGTGAGGAATTTGAGAAATTAGAACCCTTGCACATAATAAACTTGCACATTGCTGTTGGGAATATAAAGATATTTTTTTAAATGTTTATTTATTTTTGAGAGAGAGAGGAAGACAGAATGCCAGCATGGGAGGGGCTGGGAGAGAGGGAGACACAGAATCTGAAGCAGGCCCCAGGCTCCAAGCTGTCAGCACAGAGCCTGATGCGGGCTCAAACTGACAAACCATGAGATCATGACCTGAGCTGAATGAAGTCAGACACTTAACCGACTGAGCCGACTAGGTGTCCTATTGTTGGGAATATAATATGGTGTAGCTTCTGTGAAAAACATTCCAGCAATTCCTCAAAAAAGGACACACAGAATTTCCATATGATCCAGGAATACCACTTGTGGGTAGAAAGCTAAAAAAAATAATAATAATGGAAAGCAGAGACTCAAACAGATATTTGTACACCAATGTTCATAGCAGTATTATTCACAATAGCCATAAAGTGGGAACAACCCAAATATTCATCAACAGGTGAACGGATAAACAAAATGTGGTGGATACATACTATGGAATGTTACTCAGCCTGAAAAGGAATATGATTCTGACATATGCTACAACACAGATGAACCTTGGAAACATTACAGTAAGTGAAAGAACCAATCACAAAATGGCAAATATTATATGATTCTACTTATATGAAATACCTAGAGAAGTCAAATTCATAGAGATGGAAAACAGAATGGTGGTTGTGAGGGGCTGGAGGTAAAGGACAATGGGGAGTGAATGTTCAATGGGTACAGAGTTTCAGTTTAGGAAGATAAAAATGTTCTGGAAACAGTACTGGTCCTGACTGCACAACTACGTAAATGTATTCAGCGCTATTAAACTGTGCACCTAAAACTTGTTAAAATGATAAATTTTGTTATGTCTCCTGTAATGCCCCCGATTTCGAATCTGAGAGACCACCAAGGAGCCAATACCGATGCAAACGCACGAGGGTTTATTTGCAAGCTCGAGCTTGGCCCCAAGTATACCCGACACAGCGGAGCAGGGACTTGGACCCCTAGGTTAAGAGGCGTAGCAGTTTTATAGGGGCCAGTGGCCAATGAGATTGTAACACACACAGAAAGTTGCATAGTCATGTCAGTCCACACGCAGGTGGCCAATTGAATTACAATTTACCCTATAGTAATTGTTTGAACTAGCCTATCACTCTGGTCAGAATTGGCGCACAAGTTTGGCGGGCAAAAGGCGGGGTTTACATTCTTTGGTGGTTAGGGGTTCCGCATTCTATATGAGCCGGTTTCCAGTAAGGGTGTGCTCAGCGGCTTGACTAGGGTGGGGGAGTGTCTTAAGCAATAAGTAGGTCATGTGGGGGTTATACATGACATGGTGGGTATAGCACAAAATGGAATTAGTCTTGCTCTGCTTGTCCAGGGGTAGGGGATTTTTGTTCAATTCCTTGGGTCCCACACTCCTTTACCACAATAAAAAAGTCCAGTTCCATAAACAGGGGAAACATAATTCCATGCCTGGCTTCAACAGACCACTTAGCTACCACCAGGAATACTCTGGCCTCAAGAGAAATCAAGACTTCATAATTTCTCAGAAAACAGAAGATAGGTTAGTAGACTGTGCCTTCTCTAAATCATAAGAGCTTGGTGAGCATTTGGAAGATACTTTGGCTCAGAAAAAAAAAAAAAGGAAAAAATAGATCAGATTAAGAGCTTTTCAGATTAAGCAATTAGATAAAGCAAAAAACAAGGACACATCTATGTCTAGTCTACAAAAAGACAACTGTCATTATTATAAGAAAAAGGGCCATTGGAAGAACATTTGTTCTACTTTAGCTAGAAAGAGAGAACCAAAAAAGGAAAAAGACAAAACACCGATAAAACAACCCCTGTCTGTGAGAATAGCTGCTCTGGTCAATTCATAACTGCCTTTAACACAAAAAACAGAACTTTTCATGCAGTTATAGAAATAGAAGTTTTCATATGTAATTAATATTGGGGCTACATGATCTACCATAAATTCTACTATATTTCTTTTTTTAAATAATTTTTTTTTTTTTTTAATTTTTTTTAACATTTTATTTATTTTTGAGACAGAGAGAGACAGAGCATGAATGGGGGAGGGGCAGAGAGAGAGGGAGACACAGAATCGGAAGTAGGCTCCAGGCTCTGAGCCATCAGCCCAGAGCCCGATGCGGGGCTCGAACTCACGGACCGCGAGATCGTGACCTGAGCTGAAGTCGGACGCCCAACCGACTGAGCCACCCAGGCGCCCCTTAAATAATTTTTTAAAATATTTACTTATTCTTGAGAAGGAGAGAGTGTGAGCAGGGGAGGAGCAAGGAGAGAGAGGGAAATGCAGAATCTGAATCAGGCACCAGGCTCTGAGCTCTCAGCACAGAGCCCAATGTGGGGCTCGAACCCAGAGACCACAAGATCATGACCTGAGCCTAAGTAAGATGCTTAGCTGACTGAGCCACCCAGGCTCCCCATCTATATTTCTATCATTCCTTCCTAGGAATAAGAGATACAAATTTCAAATGCCTTTCAGACTCTGTCTTTGTCTTTGTCTTCTCTGTAATCAACACACTTTTTTGTTACTTAGTAATTCTACTCTGGTGCATCTGATGGGAGGAGATCTACCTTGTAAATGGGTTGCCAGTATTAAATGTGGACCCAGAAACCTCTTTATGGAACTCCCAGAAGAATCCCCAGCCTGTAATTTGATGATGGCACAGATTGATTATCTAATACCTGATGCCTTCATGATCTACATTTCATATCTTGAATCTGTCTTCAAGAGCCTGTGGGTCAAGGAGTATTTAGATATGGGATTCATAGAGGAGGCTAAACCCTTAAAGGTCTTTATAAATCTGGCTATGTCCTTCTTGAAACTGGCTAAAAATCCACTAAAAAAAATTGCTGTTGAAGAAAATCAGGTCCATTGTATCCACATACCTTCAGAAAAGACTTGTTATTCCCCATAGTAACTCTTATAATATCCTATTTGTTCCATCAAAAAGATAAATGACTGTATACCATTTTGTCCAAGATTTTAGGGTCATTAACAAGATTATGCCTCCTCACTTCCTGTGGTTCCCAACCTAATACTATCCTCTTTTTAATCCCTGAGACAGTTGCTTAATTTAGAGTAATAGAAGTATTCTCAACAGTTTTTCATTTACTCTTGCACTCAGACTTTTAATTCACTTGGGATAGCTATGCCCCAAGAGTTTATAGAAATGCCACTTTAATTCTCACAATTATTTAACCTTAACCTTAGTGTGGTAAGCAGAATATGACCTCCCAAAGATGTCCATGTACTAATCTCTGGAACCTGTGACTGTGCTATGTTGTATGGCAGAAGGGGACTAAAGTAGCAGATGGAATTAAGTTTGATAATGCTATGTTAGAAAGGTTTGAATGGCCACTGTAAGCCTGGAAGATGGAAGGAGGCCACTAGGCAAGGAATGTGGGCAGCCTCTGGAAGGTGGAAAAGGTAAGAAGAAGGATTCTCTCTCCTAGAGGGGAAGGCAGCCTGGCTGACATTGATTTTCACCCAGTGAGACCCATTTGGAGCTTCTGACCTTGAGAAATGTCAGATATATAAAACTGTGTTGGTTTAAGCCACTAAGTTTCTAGTAATTTGTTACAGTTGCCCCAAGAAGCTAACAAACTGAAGATACTGGATTTCCTCGTTAAAACTCCACTCTCACACAATGTGTGGTTCACCTTCTGTTATGTTCCCCAGAAAGCTTGACAAATTGATTCTCTGTGTTTGTTGACAGTAGTAGCACACAAAGGACACAGTTTCCAAGCATCCGTTTTTTCAGAACAAAGCATAGTTTCTAGGGTCTAGAGTTTAGACTGTGATGTCATGAAAAATGGGAAGTTTCTTTCTCTTTAAAGGTTGGAAGCTATTTGTGACTTCCCCAGTCAATTGCTAAAACTCAGCTTAGATAAAGGATTGCTTGGTCCCTTAGAATCAACAAGAATCAATGAGGATCTTTGGTCTCATAGGATCTCAATGTCCATTGGACATTTGATTCCTAGCTTTTATGAACTGGCTACCCTTTAATAGGATGTGATGAAAGTGGACACACTTGAGTCTTTGCTCTAGAGTAATTCCTAAGAGACTATCTTCTGTCGCCTAAAGGATTCCTGTTAACCCCATTTAGTCTTATGCTCCCCAATTGCTATCAACTTTTCCTTCTATTTGCACATGAAAGCTTTGGGGGTTCTAATTCAGGAGCTCAGTGGAAATCAGAGATATTGGGCTCCCAGTAATATTAGTTTAAGTAACTTAATGAAGGTCTAACAACTAATAAGTGAAACAGATGAGATGTGAAACCAGGCAGTTTGACTCCAAAGCCCATCATTCTTATCTACTAATTACTCAGCATCAAACCAGCAAAACCCTATACAGAATTTTGTTCTTTCATTAAAATATGATCATAGACAATATTCCCTGAAATAAGGAGTATAGTCTCTGGGACATTTTTGCTTGCTTTCTTTTAATACGGATTTTCAATGTAATTTTAATGGAGATGAATTTCCTTTCTTTCTGTTCTACCAATATACCAGAAAAATATATTAAGTTACATGTATGCAGTCATCACATTATTATATAACACAATATCTCTAATGATTCAATCTAACTTAAAACAATTTTTAATGTTTATTTATTTTTGAAAGAGAGAGAGAGACACAGGTGAGCTGGGGAGGGGCAGAGAGAAAAGGAGACACAGAATCCAAAGCAGGCTCCAGGCTCTGAGCTGTCAGCACAGGGTCCAATGTGGGGCTCAAGCTCATGAGCCATGAGATCATGACTTGAGCTGAAGTCCAACACAACCGACTGAGCCACCCAGGCACTCCAATCTAATATCAATCATGCAAATTTCAATCTTGACTAATGGGGTGACTTGGTCTTGTTTCTACGTCTTACTTTTCTTATTTATAAAATGGAAATTGAATTCTAAGGCATACTACTTAAACATTTTTTTATTTAAAAAAATCATACATTGAAAATTGACCTTTTTGGGGACACATAGCTCTATGAATTTTAACACAGAAATACAATTAGGATACAAATGAACTTCAACTCCCCCCAAAACTCTTTACTATTCTTTCACAGTCACACTCTCCTCCCACCCATCAGCCTTGGCAACCACTGATTTGCTCCCCTTCGCTAGAGATTGTCTTTTCATTTGGGTAGGCCATACGAATGTACTCTTACAATAAGTAACTTTTTGAAATTGGCTTTTTTCACTCATCATAGTATCTTTTTATTACTAGTAATAGATCATAGATCATATCTATTTATTACTAGTTTGTTCCTTTTAATTGCTGGGCAGTCTTCCTTTGTGTGGCTATACCACTGTTTGTTCATTTACCCACTGAGGGACATTTGAGTGGTTTTTGGTTTTTGGCAATCATGCGTAGAGCTGCTATAAACATTTGTGAGCCGGTCTTTGTGTAAACATAAGTTTTCATTTCTCTAGGGAAAATACAGAGTGGGCCAAGGCATAATCAGTTTTCTCTCAAAATATGAATTCCTAGAATGCAAGGGGCAGTTGGTTTAGTTGATAGTCTTTGAAAGGATCCTATAACATGGTATTTATAAGCAGAAGAAAATTCTAAATTTTTAATGATGAATCTACTAGAGGCCAATGAAGGAGGAATGAGCCTACTGTGACTAGTAAAGTTACTGTACTTGTTATATTCCTTTGGGTAAAAGGACTTTCAAATTTGGTCTTGAATGTGGTTGCCCCTATTTCTTAAATCTCCTTAGCCAGAGAGCAGTCTCTTCTTGACAAACTTTCTTTAACATAATGTGTCACATGGGCCAGGGGCAGCACCAGTTAATTAAATATCACTTAGGACAACAGTGGGCTTAGAAAAAACATATTGTCCACATCTATCTATCTATCTATCTTGGGGAAAACTAACATTTTTTAAAGCCAGTTTGAGGATAACAAATATTAATTGGTTTAAATATTTTAGCTACATTTCCTCGAATCCCTCAGAATCTTACTCAGTTACTGACAGAAGAAAAAGGTTTTATAAAAAGAGATGTGGATTATATCAATGAGAAGCAAAACTGATTTTTTTTCCCTCAAAAAAGGTCTATTAGACATAAGATACAAGGATCAGTCACCTTCTCATTAACCTCTCAAAATGAATCTATTTCACGACAGGCTTAAAAATGTTTTCTCTCTAAAAGCTACCAGTCTTAACAGTTAATTGTTATTCTTATCAAAGAATGACCCACATTAACATTTAGCTTGAGGTCATTAGCATATTTATAAAAAAAACAGGAGTGGAATAAGCATTCTTTCCTCTGCCACGCTTTGTTACAGGGTGCTGTGAAGGCAAGTTGTGAGGAAAAAAAATGAAGTAAATATTATTAACCAATATTTCAGACTTATCTGTAAATATCAAAATGCCTGTACCCATCTCAGCCTTGAAGTGACAGAGTACTGATTGAATTTTAATTGCATTTAGATACAAGATGGCTTGGGGTCACTATGCTTTCTTTCTTGATGTAAACAGTGTTAAAGTAGTTAACAAAGACCATTGGCTGAGCATAGAGGTTACAATATAATCTCTTCATTTGGGTACATTGAGATGAATGATTTCGGCAAAACACTCTCTTTGATTATTCCATGAGATTGGATTTTTTTTTCCCTTGATACCATGGTAGGCATTCTAATACTGTGAAAAACGAACTAGTTAAAAGGAGTCCAAATTGGGCCATGCTCAACAGTTTGGAAGATATTAAAATGTTTGAGGTTTGAGTGAGCATGTGGCATATGTGCATGTCACATACAGATCATTAAGGTTTTAAAAACTCTGTGTCAAGGGGAGTGTAGGTAGCTCAGTCAGTTGCACGTCCAACTTTGGTCCAGATCATGATCTCACAGTTCGTGGGTTCTAGCCCTGTGTGGGGCTGTGCTGACAGTTAGGAGCCTGGAGCCCGGGTCAGGTTCTGTGTCTCCCTCTCTCGCTGTCCCTCCCCCGCTCACGCTCTGTGTCTCTCTCAAAAATAAATAAACATTAAAAAAAATTTAAAAACTCTTGTTTCAAAAGTTACTTACCGAAAAGTTGTGAATAATGTCAATAAATGGCTTAGTTCATTTTTTAGGGAGAAAAGAGTTAAATTTTATTTTATTTTTTTAAAAAGATCATTTTCTTAGTTTGAAATCTGACACGTTGTTAGGATTGAAAAGGTGACAGGCAAATCTCCTAAGAGTTAATAGCTGTGATGGGTGCAACCAATTATTTTTCATCAAGTCAAAGGGACAGAGAATATTTTCTCAGAGTGTAAACAGTTAATTACAAATCATAACATCAAAGATTTTAATGTGACTTAGAAATAAAAACACCATTATCTAACTCTCTGCTAGAATTAGAGGAAAGCCTGTGTGATCCATTGGTCTGAGCAACAGGAAGAAAACAACAGAACATGCCCATCTCATCTATTTAATTATATTTTTCAGGGCAACTTTTTGCCTGGGAGGGAAGACAGGAAATGTAGTTGAAAACTCCCCAAGTGCAAACTATTTTGAGAGAGTAACACATTTGGTAGAGTTTGATTAGTTGCTAACGCTATGATTTCCAGTATAAAGAAGTTAACCGTTTTCTACAAAATCCTTATTTTCGTCACCATTGTGTTTTCTTACTTGGAAGATCTAGTTGATTAAGAGTTATTCAATTATGCAAGTATTTTTGCAAGAGAATAAGATATAACGGTATGGTTGTAAAGACAGATTTTTCTATTGATATTAAGGAAAAATTAAGAAGAGTAGAGATTCTCTGCTTTGAATAAACTTGCATGGTATTTAATTACCTCACCTTTCCTTTTTGCTCCAGTGTTTTGCCAAAGAGATGCTGGATAAGACAATTTCTCCTTTTACTTATGCTGGGTAAATGTATTTATGCCAAACACAAGGTAAAATACCTGAATTAAGTAGACGTTTGGCATAAATTTCATGTCAAACTAGGTATCTCAAAGCATTCAGCTTTTCCTGGGCATCTGAACACTTAACTTTCTTCTCTTTGCCTCATATCCATTTTCTGTGCTTCTAAAGACGTAGGCATTAAACTTAGGTGGTAGGAAAAAAAATCTGTATTGTCAATGGCTTTTCCAGGATAAACACTAACTGCCAGTGACGATAGTGAAGATATTTAGAAGTCTGGAATAGTCGTTTTAAAAACTATGTTAATACATATTAACATATGTTTGTTATGTAATAGTAACTATTTTGCCTCTTTTTCCCCCATATTCATTTGTTTTGTTTCTTTGATTCCACATATGAGTGAAATGAGATGGTATTTGTCTTTCTCTGACTGACTTATTTCAGTTAGCATAATACTCTCTAGCTCCATCCACGTTGTTGCAAATGGCAAGATCTCATTCATTTTTATGGCTGAGTAATATTCTATTGTATATACCACATCTTCTTTATCTATTCATCAGTCCATGGGCATTTGGGCTCTTTGCATAATTTGGCTATTGTTAATACTGCTGTAAACATTGGCGTGCACAAACTCTTAATTATAGAGCGTAAACTGAGGGTTGCTGGAGAGGAGGTGGGTGGGGGGGTGGATTAAATAGGTGATGGGTATTAAGGAGGGCACTTTTTGTGTTGAGCACTGGGTGTTTTATGTAAACTAACATTGTACTGTATGTTAACTAACGGGTATTTAAGTAAAAACCTGGAAAAAAAAAGTAATAAAGTAAATAACAGATTTCCACCCTCCCTCCCCCACCCACCCAAAAAGAGTAAGTAGAGTAGAGCATGGATTTTGGAAAGACACACTGAAACGTGTCCACCCCCAGCTATGTGAATCTGGCTATGTTATTGACCCTTTCGGAACTCGTTTCCTTATTTGTAAACTTTAGAGAAGATGCCAATCTCCTAGTTGTGAAAAGTATATAAGGTATCATAAGTAAAACCTTTAAATACAGAACCTACCAGAGACTTTGTGTTTTATAAATACCAATGGTTATTGTCTTTATTCTCAATTGCATTCACTGGACATTGTGTAGTTGAAAGTTGGACAATGGTTTATTCAGTCAGCTGATAGAAATAAAAAAAAATAGGGTGGGGAGGGAAAGATCCCTGTTTGCTATTCTTTGTTGCAACCCTCTTTTTGCCCTACCTAGCCTGATAGTGGACTAGTCTCAGAATTTGGGTTTCTGATACATCCGGGAAAAATACATAGTCCAGAATAGAAATGGAAGACATGAAGAATGGCTTCATGCAGTGGAACACTTAGAAAGTCATAGAATTTATGGTGAAAATTTTTAGCCACATGATTGAAATAAAGTCACAAAATAAAGAGAGTTATCCAGGTCTGGATATATTTCCTTATGTAGTAGATACTGTAAGTCCCTTGTATTCCCTCTCTTTTTTGTACCTAGTCTTGCTTAAATTTCAACAAAGCTGAGGGAAGAAATTATATTTAAAGCAGGCCATTGGCTATGTGTTAGTCATTGAATTTTTGTTGTTTAGGTGCTTGAAGTAGTTGGCTGGCATGAGTCATGTGTTGGCTTTTTCAGCTTCCCAGATTACCGATGTAGGGGCCAAGGGCAGCCTCCCCAAAATGAGCCACACTGGAGCGAAGATTATTTTGAGTTGAAGGCAACTGAGACTTTGCAGGCTGAAGAGAAACTTTTGTCCCTCTCTTAACTACATAGAATAATCTAAATTGGGGGTCTTTCCCAGAATAAGGGTTATTAGCAGAGATAAATTTCATCTGAATGACCCATCTATACAGCAGGGCAAACATCTAATTACCAAACATCTACTCTTCTTTCTACTGCCCTGTGAAGTGCATTCCTTTCCTCTGATGTCTCAGAGCCCTACACCCTTACCCTTAGTTCAGAATGACGTGTATACTTCATTTTGCCTGGCTGCCGTTGGAATTTCCACGTCTGTGCAGATTCCTCGTACATATGGCATTAAATTGGATTTTCTCCTGTTAATCTGCCTCGTGTCAATGTGATTTTAACGCAGCTAGAGGGACCTTGAAGAGGAGAGGAAGTCTTGCTCCCTGACGCTGAGCACACCCGGAAATGATTCTCACCTGGTAGAATTCTGATATAATACCCAGAGCAGCAGTGATGATTGGGTTGAGCCTCTCGTATTCGGCCACCACAGCAAACCCCAGTTGAATTCAAAACAAATGGGATATACTTCTCTTCACAACAGTGGTGCCCAGGCTGGGGGTCATGGAGGACTCCATTACAACAAACCTGAAGTCGGGAATTGGGATTAAAGAAATATGAGCGCAATTCAAAGTACTATACCCCATCCTATCTCACGTGATACAATTATGTTCTAATAGGCCTTGACCTGAGACCAAATGTAGTACAGTATTGATAAAAATTCAGAAGTTTGAAAAATGCATTTCTCCAGCATCATTTCAATTCTATAAATGCTATCTGATACCATGTAACTTTTTAAGACTTTAAACATGCTTTGTGCTCTATTACATTATCACACTCTATACATATGAATTATCCTTTGAATGTCAGTGCTCCCAATGTAAAGAAGATTTAGAATTGTAAATGAACAATTACCTTCATATATATGTTTTTATTTTAATGACTGTTTAATTTGAAAACACATTTATGGAAACCTGTCTCTCACTGATCTTTCTTTTCCTTTTAATAAGTAGTATTATCCTTATAATTTAGATGATCACTTATTTATGAACCCAATCTTCAGACAAGGAAGTCTCAATAGTCTAACATTTATATATATGTATATGTGTATATATATATGTGTGTGTGTGTATACATATGTGTGTATATGTATATATATATATACACACACACACACATATATATATATATATATATATATATAGGCCACCACATTAAAAAAATTATATGGAAATTAATTTTGAAAAGCCCTTTCAATAATGTGTGTTTTTTTTCCAGGAGCTGTAGAAGAAATTATGTGCTTGAACAATCAAATAATTATTTGCATGCTCACTTGAGGTCTGAGAGACTGACACTCCGTATATATAACAAATCAAATGCTAAATAATTGCTGAAATGTAGCCTCAGAACCTACACTTGGCATAAGTCACATTAATTAGATAGAAGCTTCCTGTGGCAGACAACGGCAACCACTATTTAAGAGGTGTTTCTCTTTTTCCATTTTGCACATTGCTATTTCTAGCTTGCACCCACATATGATTCAAGCTAACTATGAGGCAGTAGACTGTGGACTCTGTAAGTCTTCATAAGGGCCACTAGCTTGGGACTTCATTCATTTTTCAAAAATCATCAAAGATCAAAGAAACAGGGCCCTTAAAAATCAAAGTCTACCCTGTGGTTTGTCAGGTAGCGATACTAAACCAACTGTAATGAATTTCTTTTTCTGTATTTAGTTATTAGCAATGAGGATTCAAAATTAGTCTAATGCCAAAGATACACCGGGTGATTTTTCTCTTTGATGTCATACCCTGTATGAAAGGTGAATTTTGAAATCATGCCCCATCTTTAAGACTTAAGCAAAATTTTTTTATGTGTTTCTTTGAGATTTAAGGATGCTGGTCATTTTTACTTTCAGGGTAAAACAACACATGCCTTCCTCTTATTTTTTGACAGGGACCTAAAATCTTGTCCTTTGTTATACGGTCTCAAAGTATTTGTTAAAGTCCAATTCACATAGAGTGTGTTTCTAGATACTTAAGCTCATCCAGCCTTTTCTTTTAGCAGGCTTGTCTAGTACTTACATTTTCTTGTGAAACTTTCACTGAAATGTTTATTTAAATTTTTTTAAATGTTTTTATTTATTTTTGAGACAGAGAGAGACAGAGCATGAACAGGGGAGGGGCAGAGAGAGGGGGAGACATAGAATCGGAAGCAGGCTCCAGGCTCTGAGCTGTCAGCACAGAGCCCAATGCAGGGCTTGAACTCACAGACCGTGAAATCATGACCTGAGCTGAAGTCGGACGCTCAACCAACTGAGCCACCCAGGCGCCCCATCATGAAATGTTTATTAAGTGATGATGGCCCCTTAGAATTGGCTCTTTCAATTCCATTGCCATTCTCAAGCTCCTTTAGACACATGAAATTTATGCCCTTTTTCTAACCCCCTTAGGTTTAGATCATTGGTGGTTCCCCAAAATGAAATTTTAAGCAATCGTTTCTCTTGGGAGGCCTCCATATAAAGAGAATATTTCTTAATCTATTAATTCAGTCTTCAAGTTAGCTGCCTCAGGAAACCTATATGGAAATTTTATTAAGTTGAGCTGATAAATGTGTACCTAATATTTGAAGAGACTTTTGCTTATCTTATGGTTTCCCAGAGCAAGTCTGTAATCTAGTGATTCTCAAAATATGGTTCCTGGAACAGATCCTGGCTGTTTAGTATGGCTACCAGAGGCATCAGCTGGGAACATGTTAGAAATGCAAATTTTCATGCCCCGCCCAAGATTTCCTGAATCAGAACTTCTGGGGCTGGGACCTGCTATCTGTGTTTTAACAAGCCCTCCAGGGTCTGATGTTCACCAGGGTTTGAATACATGGTAAAGTTTGTATGCGTATTTAAGTCCTCCTGGTATTTGAAGTGATTTAGCCAAAAAAATTCTTAGTCTCCTTTCTATCTCTCTCCAACCTCTCACTTAAGAAATACATATTCATAGTGAACTCTAAGCAGAAATTTACAAACAATTGCTTTCTCTTGAGATTTTAATTGACTTCCTTTACTCTTTTACTGTCAATATCTGTGTGTGTCCTTAATCCTTAAAATAATAAGCCTTTGCTTAATGCATCAAAGATTTCTTTCTTTCTCCTAGAGAACATTTTTAATAGGCAAATTTATTCCAGCATTTTTCCCTTCAGAAATACTAAATTTTATTTTATTTTATGAATGTATGTTCATCAGATAGTGTACATTTAATGGCCTAAAGTAATGTAAAACCAAGTCATAATGACAATTCTGGAGCCTAAGTGTCAAAAAAAAAGTGTAGTTAGTAACTGTTAGTTTTATAACATTTCTTAGATGATAACTACTGCTTGGCCAGTGTCAGCTGTAGTAATTTGTATTTTGATCCATATTGCTTCAACAACTCACTTTCTTAATTACTGTGTCTTTCTGCAGTGAATCTTTTGAATTTAGCAACAGCTTTAGTCATTAAATGTGTGATGTTGTTGTTGACAAATAGGAACATTATTTCATTATATGAAATCCTACCTTCAAACTAAGGATTTTCTGCATCGTTTGTCAATAAAACCCATTTACAAACTCCTCTGTCTGGCTGTATTATTGATCTGATCCCTAAACTGCAACTAATATGAACATTAATCTGCAAATGGCCATAATTTTAAAATATTTCTGACAAACCATGGAAGGTCCTGTTCACAGTTACTCATCAGTGTCAGGTAAACAAACACCCACTTGTAGCTGAATGGATTTGTTGTAAAGAAAATTCAAGTCATTCAATCAAATACAAAGTCGGGAGTTCCTTAACATTTCGATAAACTAATATTTCCTGTGAAGATGATGAAAAACGAGAAGGCTAAGATGCTCATGAGGATGACAGGGTTTTTATAAGCATCCTTTCTTTTCCACGGGGTCTTCCTGATAGACTAGTGGAAAAATTGATCGTGACAAACCATGGTTTAAGAAGCAAGTGATTTCACCTGGAGTGTTTAGTGAGAAAATCATATTTCAGTGACTCATTTGAAAAGATATACCTTAGCTTCAGGAGAATAACAGTTGTGTCCACAGATAGCTTTCGGTTTTTGACACTTCACTGCCTTGCAGAGATCACTACTGTGGTCCTTCATTAACTTCCGGGTTTTAGGGCATGAATGCCATGTTTTACGTAAGAGATCATATCCGAGAATGATGCCATTTGGCTTCCCTGGAGACATCCAATCAACTTGAAGGGATCTGCAATGGATAGAATAATCAATAACTCTGAAAAGACCACATTTAACATTGCTGCCATCGGCCTCATGTACTCTCAATTAATCTTCCAGATTGGTCAAAAGGTCCATTTTGTCAACAACTTCTTAATTAAAAAGCTGAAGCCAAAGAAGTTATATACTAATGTATAATATGCTCATATATGTTACTACCAGATAATATGTTTGGAGAATCAATGAAAACTAAGTAAGCTTTTGGGAGGATGACAAATGGCAAGAGTCCAGTGATCTCCCACTTTAAATTTTGGAGACCAGAAGAAAGTACCATTGTTTTGGCTAATCAGGAAAATCAACAGAAAATTTTGGTTTCATAAGTAAAATTAAGCCACAAGTAATAAGACTTGGTAAGTAGCGTGGAAATTAGAACAGGTGGCAGACCTAATCTCTACTTGAAATCACCTTCTCCTTTGCCAGCCCAGACTAGCGATGTGTCACATAGTTGCCCAATGATATGCAACTATAAAACCACAGTGGAAGCCTCGGAAGGTTCCGAGGCAATTTCAGCTTTCTTGGCACAGCCACTACTTTTCCCCTTTCTCTTCCTTTCCGCTAAACACGATGTCTGGAACTTCAGTAATCATCTTGCAGCCACTTGAGAAAGATCAAAATCATCACAAAAAGGCCACCATGTTATTTGGGTAAGCTGAACCAATGCCGGCAATAATGTACAATCTGTACAACTATTTACTTAAACTTCTGTTGTTGGGTGTTTTGTTACATATAGCCAAAATAACTGCCCATATTGATAAAGTCTTGTTATCAATAGATAAACTTATCTATTATTAAAAATAATTGATAAATTTACTTATAAATACAACTTATAAATTTTATCAAATGATAAATGATAAAATTCCTCTCAATTCACTGTACTTTGATATACCTTAATTTTAACTTCTATAAACAGACTTGTTCCTCTAGTAATTCTTCTAATGTTACAGTCAGACATGTTTTGTGGTAAGGAAATATAGGAATTGGAAGTTTCTACAACAAATATCTTTACATTATAATGTTCTAGGAGATGTGTGATTCTTAAAAATTGAGCAACAATTTCATTCTAAGTATGAGTATACTTTTCAGGGAGGGGTTGGTATGCAATGAAGGCATAATATCTGACTAAAACTTTATTGCACTTTCAATGATCTATTAATATTTCATTTGTTGAAATGAATGAAATCAGAACATCAAGCTTTCCAGTAGGAATCAGCCCTGAATAAAATGATTTACTCTCAGGTTAATGCTATAGAACTTTAATTCTGCACTTAGGACTACTTGCCAGAATGATACAACCTAAATGACATAGCTGTACTATCTTTAGTGTTTTTTAAATAAGCTCTATAAGCAGAATAGTTAAAGTTTTTAATAAAGCCCCAGAGATTTGGATATGACATATTCTTGCAATTTAGCATGGCAAGGGAAGCCTACTATTTGCAAAACACTAGGTAATGCAAAATAATAATTATTTTTATTCTCATTGTTTTCAGAAAAAGGGGTGGAACTCTGACATGCAAGATTAATTCTATTTTTATAATTCTAGAATTTCCAACTACAGCAACTAACCAAATGACAAATAGTTATAGGGCATTTTTTATACAGAACACTCCAGTAGGTACTTCGGAGGAGAGCAAGCACATATAAACTTAGTCCCTATACTTTAAACTCTCCCAATAAAAATCTCACAATAACTCATGTGACCACTTTTCTGCCATTGTGCTAAATGGTATTTTTGTTATACCTTTCATTTTAAGAGGAAATATATCTTTACAGGCAAAATTACTGGACCCTATCAGAATTCCAAGTGACATCATGTATTAGGAATTCAATTAAGACCAAACATTTACATTAAAAAGCAGCAGTCAAGATAAACCTTGACATTTTAATAGACTGCTTAAAAAAAAGAAAATTATTATTTCATTTTCTTAGGGGTACAAACATAACACATTCACTAATAAGACTCTGTAGATAGGAAATTAATGTCACCTACAAGAGAGCAGTTTCATAGGTGACTTCTGTAGTCACCATTATTATTCTAAGGTCTTTGTCCAACTCTTAAAATTAATTCCACATTTTCCAGATACCTCTTTTGTATTCACTGCATAATCAACTACAGGAAAGACTACATTTAAGTGACATTCAAAGGTCTGACTTTTCCACAAAAGCTGATGAACTAGGAAAGTCTAGAAAACACCATGCAGAATACCACACCATTGTAACTTTTCTTTCTAGCAGAGCAAGACTGTGAAGTGAGACTGCTTATATTTTTAGCGATAACATGAACAGTTTTGCTCTTGAGGATCTGAGTCTGAGGCACGAAGGTAAATGATCAAAGAGTAGCGAGTTTAACACCTATACATCTCTCATTAGAACCAAGGAGAGTGACACTGAAAAACCTTTTGGTTGCTGATTTCAAATGAAAGACATCTCTGAGAAACATGCACCATTATAAACGGAATTGGTGGTCTCATTCCTTTGATGTTTAAGAGCAAAAATAGAAGAAACGTTCTTATACTATAGGAATGAATGTTAAATATTGGGGAAACAAGCTGAAGCTTTTTGGTATAGATTAGTAAAGGTTGCATGCTCACACAGAAAAGTAAACCAACAGTGAATCCTTGAATGAAATATTTTGCAGATTTGTTCATAAAGTCATGATTAGATTTTATTTAACTCCCAGAACATAAGGACTATGATTTAAGCTACCTTAATAAAGTTTCTGATGAAAACTACTATATCTACACACATTTTGATACATGGATTCATTGATTATTCAGATATTTCAGTTGGAGTTATTTCCTTTAATTATGTCACCCTGTTAGTAGATTTACTATTCTATCTCTGTTACTATTATCTACCACTGTAGTCACCACCACAATGATCATCATTTTCAGTCCTTACTTCAAGAAGTATAAACTAATATTGAGGATAGAAAGGAGTATGGGAAAATCATTTCTTTATCACCTACCTTGATACAGGTGAATATTAAAATGTTACAGGTCAGACAAAATTTTATGAAGAATTAGGGTTTCCACTGGTATTCTTCAACATTTTATTCTATTATTACCATTTGGTCAAAATGTTCTTGTTTAAGCTAAAGGAAAAAAATCTTCATATACCTTAAGATATCAATTTAAATTGCTATAAATTAAACAGTTCTGGATTCCTTGATCATGTTTATGTAGACCCTTTTTTTCCTACTCAACTTGGTCATTTTGGTCAATTATTTATGTAACATTCAAGTTCTTCAATTGTATTCCAGATTATGGCTATCATAAATGATCAAGTAACTTTTAATAGAGGACTAAATAAATGTTGCATGATGAAAATATTAACTCTCAGCTCTCAAATCAAGTCATTGAATATTTATCTATTAGAATGTTTAGCATAACTTGTAATAGGTGAAAAATCAAAAGACAAAACCTGTGTCCTTGAATAATAGGGAATACAAAACATGCAAACACAAAGCATGTAAATGCTATATGGCAATTTAAGTCAAGTATTTAAATGTGTTTAGGCTACAGATATTATAAAAACACATAAGCAAAAGTCCTCTGTTCTAGACTAAACAATGAGGGTATCATGGAACAGATAGATTTGGACTTGAATTGGTAAATGAGGAAGGGAAGATTCTGTGCAGGAAAATCAACATAAGCAAATGTAAAGGGTGGGAATCAGCCTCAGTGTGTATGGAAGAGTAATGTGACCAACTTGATGAGTGAATAAGCTACGTCCAGCAAAAGAGGAGGGTAAATTTGAATAAAAGAAAAAAGTTGATGGACTCCCTCAAACACCGTGCTGAGTTTGACAGTGAAATAGTATGATTGTGCACTGTTGTCACTCCTAGACTGCAAAGCCTTATTAGAACTAACACCCTGACATGCTAGAGTGGAAGAGACCAGGGCTAGAGAGAAAGGTCTGTGAGCTACATTAGTAACTCAAGTGCAAAAGATTGTTGAATGGGGTTCCGCTCTTGTATGGGGATTTGAACTACAGCCCCAAACTGAGGATGACAGGTAATGAGTTCCTCCTTTTAAACATGGTAAGTATTTCACTTCCAAAGGGAACAGCAAGATTCTGTTGAATCCCAAGGATAAAACTCTTTAACATTGACCTGCCACCCAAAACAACCAAAAATAAACAGAAATCTAGGAGAGTTTTAGAAAGTAGGAAATTTAGTGAGTATTTCTTAAGTACCTCCTGTATGCCAGCCCTGTTCTTTACTTATCAGCGAACAAGACAGCTAAAGCCCCCTTTTTTCATAAAACTTACATTTTTTCTGGGGGAAGAGGGACAGTAAAGAAACACCTAAGTGTATCATACGTCAGGTTGGTGGTCTAGGAAGGACTGGTTCTTCTATGCAGAAATTCGGCAGAAGAGGCGAATCAAACCTGGAGGGGTTTCTAGGTGGAGGGAAAAGCTGTGAGGCAACCATGTGCTTGGCATGCTGAAGGGCCAGTGAATCTAATAGGGCTGGATTGGACTGCACACAAGATAGAATGTGGGAAAATGAGGTCCTATGGGTATAAGGAGGGTGGCATGGGTGTTTGCTGATGATGTAGGATTTTCTACAACACAGAAACAACTGGATTTGTTTTTGAGTGTGTTGGAAAGCCATCGGAAGTTTTGAGGCACAGAGTGAAAGAGGAGTTATTTACATAGTGAAGAGTGGCATCAAACACACGCCCTAACCCCTGCTAACATACCTAGGGTAGGACTGAGGAAGGCATTCTAAATATGTCACTTAGAGAAACTGGAGGCAGAGAAATTGGAAGCACTTGTTTCTCATGTTTGGTACTCACTGAGTTATAGAAATGTCTAAACTCAGTCTGCTGCTGTCCTTGGAGGATAGTAAGGAGTTTGGGGAGAGCTTGACATTGATCTTGACAGTCTATACAAGCAGAGAAAAGGTGCTTGACTCTCCATGAGAGAATCCTGATGGCTAGGTATTGTCCAAAGTAGCTGCAACAAAAAGGTAGAATAAAGAGTGCCTCATGGCACGGATCAATGAGCTTCGCCGGAACCAGGAGATGCCTTGCGAGATGACTAGGCTTGAGCCAGCTTGAGGGTATACTGTTCATGATGGCAGCCTTCTAGGAAGAGGAGACTCCAGCAAGAAGAGTCCTTGGGAGTCCTTGGGATGCCCTACTCTGTTGGGACCACAAGAGATCAGCTATAGAGGGCAGCACTCGTGTCAGGGAAATTGACTATGTGGAGATCCTCTTGGGGCCTCTCAAGGGAAATACAACTCTCCAGGAAAAGTGCCACCTGATATGCAGAGGGCTTTGAGGGTTGCCCAGTGATGGCAGTGAAACAATAACATTGAGAGGAGACACACTGGATCAAGGGGGATAGGAGGGAAAGAGCAAGGAGAAGGGAACAGACAAGCTATAATCAGGCCTGAGTCTGTGAAATGGTAGAATCTTTGAACCAGACTTGGGCTTAATAATTTGCTAGAGACAGAAAAGACTTTTTAATAGTTGATCATGAATCTCAATTACCAAAGTGAGACTCATAACTAAAAATAATTCAAAAGCCATAAGATGTTTCTGAGAGGCTTTCAAGAGTCGAAGAGAGGACAGCCAAAGGATTATGTATAAGGCAGCAAGCAGTGGGCAAAATGCAAAGCCTTTTCTTCTTTGTATCTCATTGAATTAAGACCCCTGCAGAAACAGGTTACATAAACTTAAATGATGAACCAAGGTGGTGGTGGTGGTGGAAATGAAGAAGAGAGACACATATAGGAAGATTGAGCAAACTCAGGGGATTAAAAAAATTCAAAGATAGATGTCAGTGATAATATGCAGGTGGTGGTGCATCTGTGAAAATGAATGCTGGAAAAGATGATGAGTTAGAGGAGAATGTACCGCTGAGGCTTGAGGTAGCAGATACTACTACAGAAAATCAATAGGCAACTGCATAGATGAGACTAGAGTTTGGGGGAAAAACAGGGTCAGCAATTTTTGAGACATCAGAATGACTAAAAGTGTGATGTTTGAACTACCTGATGAGGAGGGAGAGTCTTTCTGCTCAGTCTCACAATTAATAACATGGATTTGGAATGGACCCAGTAAAAGAAGGAAATGGGTATTCAGAGAGCAGGGTACAATGTGGTAGTTAAAGGCCAAAGTGAATTAGGAAGAGGGGGATTTTGCTGAGAGGCACAGTCGGCCTCAGTGACTGGCTTCTACCGGAGCTACAAGAGGTAGAGAACTTAAAGGAGTTTGGGAAGAGAGGGAGGTGAGAAAATGGAGGTATTGATAGCAGAGTCTTAAGAGACTTGAGGAGAACCTGGGTGGCTCAGTTAGTTAAGCAGCTGACTCTTGATTTCAGCTCAGGTCACAATCTCAAGTTTCATGAGATCACGCCCCGAGTTGGGCTCTGGGCTGACAGTGTGGAGCCTGCTTGGGATTCTCTCTCTTCCTCTCTCTGCCCCCCGACCGCGACCCACACAAGTGTGCTCTCTCTCTCTCTCTCTCTTTTTTCTCTCTCTCTCTTTCAAAATAAATAAATTAACTTAAAAAATGAATAAACTCGATATTCTGTAAAGTCTTTTTTTAATAATTGAATTTTTTAAATGTTTAGTTATTTTTGAGATAGAGAGACAGACAGTTAGTGGGGAAGGGGCAGAGAGAGAGAGGGAGATACAGAATCTGAAGCAGGCTCCAGGCTGTCAGCATAGATTCCCATGCCAGGCTTGAACCCACAAACCATGAGATCACGACCTGAGCCGACGTCAAACACTGAACCCACTGAGTCACCCAGGCGCCCCTTCTGTAAGGTCTTTTAATGAAACAATGTGTCTGATAATGAAAACTCACTAGCCATTAAAAATGATACTTCCTGAATTATAAGACTTGATCGGATCTGTACAACAGTAGTAAATATACTTCAAACAATCTCTTTCAAGAGGTCTTCCTTTAAAGACTCTTAACAGAGGGGCACCTGCCTGGCTCAGACTGGTAGAACATGCAACTCTTGATGTTGGCATCATAAGTTTGAGCCCCATGTTGGGGATAGGGCCTACTTAAAAAAAAAAAAAAAAGACTCTGACAGAAATTCCAGTCCAAATTAAAATGTGTCTCCTGTTGTCCATATTGGTGAGGGAGGGAGTTTAGAATATGGGTGAAGAAGACTTGATGTGACATATTATATCTACAGCCCAACATCCTCTCTATTAAGAAAATAATAAAATAAATCATGATCTAATTTTTTTTCACACAAAATATAAAATTATTATTTCAGTGCTCAAGCTATCAGTCACTGAAAAATATCAGAGAGGGAAAATTAAGGATAGAAGAGATTCTCTGATAATACAAAAAAAGTCATACTATAAAAAAAAAATAGAGGCCTCAAAGTTTCACCCCAAATTTAGTGAGGAAAAAAGAGGAAAATTCTTATTCCACAACCTAAAACCTCTTTTGCCATATTCAACCCCAACCTAAGTAATTTGAAAATTTAAGGGGATTTATAAATGATGATAGTGGTGTAACCTTCATTTAAAGACACGCAGTCTGTGCTGATTTCATAAAGGTTTCTGAAAAGTTGGTATGTAAAAATATCATTTATATCATTCAGTAGCTTCAGGCAAATTTTCCAACAATTATTTGCGAATGCTACAAAGACATTATACCACAGACTCCTCGTCAATAATACAGCCCTGAATTGATTTGGAACAGAAAAAACTGCCATGATGCCAATTAAAGACAATGAAAGACATGATCTGTGTTCTCGCTCTGCCTTCCTTTGACCCTTTCCCCTGGAAATGATGCATTTTGGAATACTAGCAGTAACTAATAAAATCTCTTTCTTGTTGACGTTCTTTTTTTTTTTTTTTTGCTTATCTATTTATAGCTAAAAAGGCAACCCAATACAAGTGAAGCTGTCAGCTACTGTGTTTGTCATATTTCAGTCAAAGCCAGAGCCAGCCAGCTATCTACATCCACCGTAGTCTCTACATTCTCAAGGACCAGAATTAATGAATTAACTATTGATTAAATTCCACTCTAGCAAATCCACCAAGGCAAATAAATGAACTACCCAGGGCACATGTAGGCCATGGCCAGACATGTCCGGGCTATCGATCACTAGTTAGTATTCTTTTGGGATATAGAAGCAGCTGATGATAATATGACAAGTATGGAAAATGTGATGTAGAAACAGAGCTTGTTTCTGGAGAGGCAGCTTATAGAACTACAGGGGCTCGTGCTCTTTCCACATTTGGGTGCTATGGTGTCTTTGGGTTACATGTAATGGGAAAAACATGTATGAGTGGTTGTACTGTAGATGTCATGAGTCATAAGTTAAGGCCAAAACAAAAACGAGTTGAAGCATCCCATGCATATAATCAGACAGTCTGATATACTATCTGTATATGTTATTAAAATACATGACAGGTAAATGTTACAGACTATTGCACTTTACCAAAACTAAACAATCTAAGAAACAAATGTCTTACTAGAAACCAAATTATTTTAAATGCTATAGAAGTTAATTCAGTCTACTGACATTTTCTGGAATAATTTCACATTTGATTTTGCTCATTGCTAATATAAAAGAGATTTTTTTGAATCAAAATAAAAATATAACTAACAAGTATACATTGCCAGACATATAATAAAATACACAAACAATAACATGCACATAAGAGGCTAACTACTTTGGTGTGTTGGTATAATTTTGATTAATGATTTGGCAGCCCACAGCTGCTCATTTGAGTCCTGCCTCTGGAAAATGTTGCTCTTCTATGATGAATCATTTTTAGAAAGGGAAGATTTCCCTTGCCAATATCTGGTGGTGAATGATTTCTATCAAGACATTTTTAGATTTTTGACCAAAAAAAACAGGAAGGAAGGAAGGAAGGAAGGAAGGAAGGAAGGAAGGAAAGAAAGAAAGAAAGAAAGAAAGAAAGAAAGAAAGAAAGAAAGAAAGAAGGAAGGAAAGAAAGAAAAAAAGAAATAAAGTTGGTAAAGGGATTGGAATTAAAAGCAAACAAACAAACAAAAAACATGGTAGAGAGGGACTTTCTGTGGCCGGCCAATATGGAGTAAACCTATTATAGCCTCTCTCTGACTGATTATCACTAAAAAGTGTGCAGAAATTACAAGAAGCAACCACCTGAGGATTCTGAAAAGTTAACAATAGAGGCAGATAAGGACGAGAGGAAAAAAAAATTAAAGGATGAATTTCTCATTGTTTCCCCTCTTTGATCTCCCATCTTTAATCCAAGAGCAGCCCCGGTGTAGAATTGTGCACTGGACAAGAAAAACCTATGTGAGAAACCCCATCTTTCTGGCCAGAGTACCAAAAGGCCTTACAAGCCAGAGGGTGTGAGGGGAAATTCCTGTTCTGTTTTTTCTTTTTTTGCTCAGACTTGCTCTGAGGATTATTCTGGTCAAGGAGCTGCACTATAGCAGTTCTGGTCAAATGGGAATCCAAAATCCTAAGAAAAATCCATCTGTCTGACCAGAGGAACCAGGGAAAGGGGCTCCTGTGATCTAAAACATGTGTGTGGGAGGTGTCCCTGTTTTCCTTCCACTTTCTCTTATCTTGTTGCTCTCACCAAACAGCCTCATTTATGTAAAATGTCAGGTATCTTGGGAGGCTAAAATTTCAAGAGAAACCATATCTTCCTAGCCAAAGATCCCACAAAGGAAGCACCAGGGATCTGGAAAATGTGGGAGGAATCTCAGACAAGAGAGAGCTAGGTCATCTTCAACGCAAGTCCCTACTCAAGTCTAAACCGCACATGCACGGTTGCTTTCCATGCAAAGGCAATCTGAGCGTCACAGCAAAGACTCTGAGATATGAACCATTACATAGCCCTCCAAACAAATACCAGATTAGCCACTGAAAGGTGCATACATGGGGCAGACATGAAGCGGCATAGCAAAGCTTTTGAAAAATGAACCGACATTGGAGCCCCTGAGCACATAAAGCCAAGACAATATTTGCAGTCTGAAGGTAACCAGATGATTACCTGCTGAAGGAAATGAAAACTTCATCCTTCTTCAAATTTTTAACGGGACTCAAATGATCACAACTTACTATTCAAAATGTCCAGGAAACAATCCCAAATCACTCACAATTACACTAATCAAAAGAAAGCTGAAGTGGCTATATTAGTATCAGACAAAGTATACTTTATAACAAGAAAATTACCAGAAAAAAGGGATATTACGCAATGATGAAAGAATCAATTTACCAAGACATAGCAATCCTAAATGTATATGAATCTCATCATAAAGCATCGAAATACATGGGGCAAAACAGAGAGTTCTAAAAAAGAAATAGATATGCCCATAATTATATCTGGAAATTTCAACATTCTTCTCACAATATTTGCTTTTGAGAACAGACCTGGGGAAAACAACAAAGGTTTCATCATTTTCATTGTAGTCTTCCACTTTATTATGATTTTTAGCTTTGCCCCTCCTCCCAGCCTTCCACTGTGCCTAGTCAGCCTTAATTCCTAGATGCCTCTGTTCAGTTTGTCCAGAGAATACACTTCTGATCTCATGGTAGTAGAACATGCTAGATGGAGCAAGAGAAGTAGACACCAGGATACATACTATGGAGGTAGGTCACCGTGAATTTTTGGATGGTTAATTTTATGCATCAACTTGACTGGGCCACAAAGTGCCCAGATATTTGGCTAACCATTATTTCAGCGTATATCTGTGAGGCTGTTTCTAAGGAGATTAGCATTTGAAATGGGTGGACACCCAATCAGTTGAGGGTCTGAATACAACAAAAAGGTGGGAGAAGGGAGAATTCCCTCCCTTTCTTTGCCTGCTTACTTGAGCTAAGAATCAGTCTTTTTCTCCTCTTAGACTTGAACTGGAACTTATACCATTGGCTCCTTTGACTTTCAAATCAGAGAGACTTTGAGAGTCTACACCACTAGCTTTCCTGGGTTTTCAGATTTTGGTTCTGTTTCTCTGGAGAACCCTAATTACAGGTTCCAACCATATTTTTTTTTCAGATTTTTAGCTAATCTCATGATTCCAGCTTTGAACTTTACATCTTCCTCTTCTTCACTAACCTTAAAACTTGTAAGTGCTCAGACACCGAGGTTCTCTGCAGGGTAAATTAATTTGTTTTGTGTCATTATCTCCTTCTGCCAACCAAACTTTGGTTGTAAATGTTTTCCACTGCACTAACTCATTTTTTTCTCCCTGCCAAACATTGCTTCCAAAATTGTGTTGAAATCTCTCTTCTGTTGTCTGCTCTGTCATTTTTCTTCCTCTTGTTGTATGATGCCTTCATTAATATTTTTGCCATCAACTTATACATTTGAATGTAAATAATCTTTAACCACAACTATTACTCTGCTATTATCTGTAAGAATCTTTTTAAAATAAAAAAAAGTATCCTAGAAGTACAGACACATATAGACATTTGTTCAATGTCTAATAAAACCTACAGATTTTTAGCTACATATAAATATATAATTTAAGACATACTCCTTTATGCCATTCATCTGGGCTTAGGTCATAAGGATGAGAACAAACGAGAAATCTGACAACATCCACCCACCTAAATATAATTGTTCCTTGAGTTCTTGAAGACAGAACTCAATTATTGCATCATCCATGATGCCTTCACTGATAATCCTGGGTAGAGTTCAGTGTTTTTCTCTTTATGTTTTTCCTGCATATTATAAACTTATGTTGTGGAGTTTTTTACATTATTCTATAAACATTTGTTTAGGGCAGTGTCTCTACAGTAGACTGAAACTTTGAAAATTTAAAACCATGCCTTATACTTTTTAAATTAATTTTTCTTCTTATATTATTATAACCACAAATGTATTTGCTGGTACTTTTTTCATTTGACTATTTTCCCTTTGCATAGTAGGCAATTCTGTGGATAGGGAAAATTTGCTGACAAGATTATCAATTAATTAGCACATGTGAAATTAGATAAATATCTGTCATGTGTTAGATAAAAGATGGACTCAAGGAGACAAGGCATGATTTTTGCCCTGAACAGCTAAGCATCCAATTACTTGTTTTTTTTTTTCTAATTATTTTTATCTTTAGTTCCCTAAATCAGTACAGATATTTTTAAACTGATTTTAAAGAAACATAGAAATGTTAATATGTTGCAAAAGGATCCTTCAGAATTGAAATCTTTTATAACAAATCAATTATTTTGGTCAGTGTGTATGTGGGGTGTGTGTGTGTGTATGTGTGTGTGTGTGTATGTGTACAAGTGAAGGGTGATTCATTTAGCTGGAACATCATCCCAGTATGATGTGGGAGTACTCAGATTTCTTTCTCTAGCCTCAGACTGATGTAGAGGGATGAACTACTTTCATGTCAATTTTGTCTTGGGATACTTGACATTAAATCTTTTTATCATTATTATTGTTAACTTGAACTGAAAAGAGACTCACTTTCAATCTATGGCCACTTCTCAGCAATACATGAGCACAGAAAAATAATGAGATTGTACCAAGAATCTGATAACAGTAGTAATGGTTATCCAGAGATTATCTCCCCTGTTTATTTTACAGATTTTTCTAGGTTTAAGGCAATCTGATACATGTAAATCTAATTTTTTTCAAAGAGAGTAACTTAGAAGGTAATTAATCTAATGAAAATTGTATTCTTTGCCTTACAAAAGGATTCACTTAATGACACATTTAAATACAGAAACCCTTTCATGCATTTAAGCATTTGTTCACAGGTTACTAAATAAAGGGAAGTGAAACTGGGAAATCGGGGACATTAAAGCTTAAGTATTAGGTGATGTGACCAGTGAAAATCAATAGCTAATAATACAAAAATTTTGATTTACACAGGTTTTTATAGCAACTTTCTAAAATGAAATTGTCATGGTTGGGATGAAATCTTTGATTTTAACGTTCATTGCTTATGATCAGCTTTTTATTTATTTTTTTAAGTTTATTTATTTTTGAGAGACAGAGAATGCATAAGCTTATGCACAAGCTGGGGAGGGGCAGAGAGAAAGGGAACAGAAGATCTGAAAGGGGCTCTGCGCTGACAGCAGAGAGCCCAATGAGGGGCTTGAACTCACAAGCGGTGAGTCAGAGGCTTGTGACTGAGCCACGCAGGTGCCTCTGATCAGCTCTTTACATTAACTGGCAAAAATTTTTACCTTGAAGTGATGCCGTGAATTGTGGGTGTTGGTATATCACTTGGAGTATCCTCCACAGTGGTGATTTGGGTGCCATTGCTTTTCACACAGGCATATTTGGTGCAGACTTCAACCTACAAACAGTTTAGAAAAGAATAAATCCAACTATTTTCAAAATATACACTGCCAGTGGCTTGAATCCACCCACCTTCATTTCATAGTACTCTCCTATTAGTTCTCTATAACTTCTTAGAGTTCTATAAATATTAATTTTTGATGTTGTTTGACTGCATTGGTTCAAACTCAGAATATGATATAGAAATGAACTCAGGACAGTTGATTTGGTGATGAAAATGGTGATGTTTAGTCTCTGGTTCCAACCTTTCAGAAAGAGACAGACATATTCATCCCTTTGGGGCACAGTAAGGAATGGAAGATGTTTAGGTGACAGTATATAAGCTTAGTAGGTTATCACTGCATACTGCTCTCTAGATCTACAACCAGGTAGTGTAATGATGAGTTCTTGCAGAAGTCTTGACGTTTTAGAACAAATAGCCCAAATGTTAATGTGCAATGGAAGGAAAACGAGGTCTAGGGAAGCCTTTCAATGTGGCTGAGCTACTTTATACTCATCTGTTCCAGCTGCAGTTGTATTTTTACCTTAATCACAGCAGAAAATCATCATTTATCCCTTTAATTCTGCCACCTAATCTGACTAAAAACTGAGGAGGGTGGAGTAACTAAAGATTAGAAATCGAGTTCATCAAGCATTAGTAATGCAAAAGAAACACATTCAGCAAGTGGGAGGAGAGACAAATGAATGTACAAAAGATTGCTAGTGAAACACTCACAAAGTGACATCATTCTGTTTCCAATGAAAGGATAAGCCAAAGAGAAACTGTACTTTTTCCAATGCTCACTTATTTTCAGCAGCTAATACATAAAAAATGAAGGGGGAAGCTGGATACCGATGCATCTTAAACACTAATACTGAGCTTTTAAGTGAAGCAGTTCTCTGGATTTCCACTGGCAATTGAGAAAAGACAAATGTGTCTCTTACTGTATTTAGTAGTTACGTCATTTTATTCATGGGGCACTTTACACCTAAATGGGAGTTGAAGCACATTTTTATGATGCTGTTTGAGTTGTGTTCTTTATGTATGCCATATAGTATTTTATGTATTCCATATAGTATTTTTCCTATCTACTAATATTTAGTAGAGATGTGGACACTGTCAAGGCCCTCCACTCTGAGTATGTCCAATGAAACCCCAAATAATTTAAAGGGAAATGAACTTAAAATATACTTGCTGCAATAGAATTAATGACAATAAAACTTCATACATATTAGGCAATATTTGACTATATGGTGCATAATTATAACTAAAACTCAACTCCAGTTCATTGTGTAAGTAATGTGTGCTCAATATTAATGGGAACTGGCACAAGTAATTTTATGGAGTCTTCATGACTCCATTTTCATCAGCTTGCAAATTGGGGGTGAGAGAAATCAGGGAATATGATCAAGCTGATTAGATATGAGATATCTAATCCAGGCTTTACTGTATTCTAGTCTTATCATCTAAATACTAAGCATAGCTTTAAGTTCCAAACTACTTAGCTATATTCTGGGGCACTTGGGGTGGCTCAGTCACCTCAGTCTGACTCTTGATTTTGGCTCAGGTCATGATCCCAGGGTCATGAGATTGAGCTCCATGCCAGGCT
The DNA here is from genome assembly GCF_018350195.1 of Panthera tigris. Classification (NCBI taxonomy): domain Eukaryota; kingdom Metazoa; phylum Chordata; class Mammalia; order Carnivora; family Felidae; genus Panthera; species Panthera tigris. Next base: position 53,753,723 of record NC_056678.1, read on the forward strand.
CCACATTGAGTTTGGAGACTGCTTAAGATTCTCTCTCTCTCTCTCTCTCTCTCTCTCTCTCTCTCTCTCTCTCAAATTAAAAAAAAAAGTTATAACAAAACAAAACTAAGCTACTAGCTCTATTCAAATGATTCTCCAGAAAACTCTTATTTTGACTTTGGAGAAATGTGTCAATATTTTTCTCAACTTACTAAGGTAACAGACCAAGTTTCATCTTTGGGATATTTCTGCTGCTATAGCTATATTGCATAATGTGAATGAACCACAAATATAAAGGTTGACTGATTCACATAAAAACAAAATTGAATCAAAATTGACATTTTTAATGTATTTATATATATTATATATATATAAATTATATAGAAGGGATATATAAAATAACTCATTCAAAAAAGTAGATATTTGGATCTATATGTCTGCTTTATAATCAATACATGTTTGACAGAGGGGGTTGACACAGAGAACCTTAATCCTAAAGTAGTAGGCATATCAATTAGGTGCAACATATTGTATATATACATATACGTATATATACATATACATATAAATATTTTTATACGTATATATTTATGCATATATGCATATATATACACATACACTGGTATATACATGTATATTTATTTATTTACTTATTTATTTTCAAAATTTATTCATTTATTTTGAGAGAGAGAGCATGCACATGTATGTGAGTGGGGGAAGGGCAGAGAGAGAAGGAAAGAGAGAATCCCAAGCAGGCTCTGCACTCCCAGCACAGAGCCCATCTCAGGGCTTGAACCCAGGAACTACGAGATCATGACCCGAGCTGAAATCAGATGTTTAACCCGGCAAGCCACCCAGGTACCCCTGGATGCATATTTTAAATGGAGTCAAATCCCAAATTATCTTTGACATCATGAACAAAAATCATTGTAATCTGTTATTCAAATTTCCAGTGATGCAACAACTATTTCAAGTGGAATATCCCTGGACTGTGGAGAGCTTCACAAAAATATAGTTTATCAAGAATAAGAACATCTTAGTCACTAATAACACAACTAAAATATTAGATTCTAATTTGGTATTTTGTCTCCTTATTTTGTTAGATGTCCCAAATCTGATCAAAATGCATTCTTTTCAGGCCACTAGTGACTCAAACCAGTAGGGATGAGTGAAGCCTTTTATAGGACAACATGACTGAAACACGTACACATCAACCGTTACATAGTCAGAAAGCTGGATCAGGATGTGCATGCATGCATAGCCCCTATTGATCTCACCTTAGGTTGTATTCTGAGTCCTGATAAACCAAATAAATAAGTTGCCTTTTGAGGACTAAGCCAGCTTTCTCCATCAGCGCCCCTCAAAAGAATAATACAGCAAATACTCTGTCACCTTCCTAAGCCAACCTTGTTCACAAAGCTATATGTGTAATTATTTTGAATGTGGTTTTTATTTTCTAATTTTCTATGATGTACATGCACATAGAGACTCACTCTAAGAACCGTGAACATAAACATCAGTCCGTGTGTGTTCCATTCTAAGATGACTCAGGTGAGTTCATGGAAATCATGGAATGTAATGAAAACTAATCAGCATACCTTTCTTCTTTTATTTTTATTTTGTTTTCTTAGGAACCTAGGCCTAGCAGCAGGGGGTAGGGGGGCGGGGAGTGGTAAAGCATTGGCTCTAGCCAGATGACTGTGTATGTTTCCCCTTCCAAGGTGAGGGAAAGAAGGGGATGGGAAATGAAAGAGGTGGCACTTATAGACAAAGCCAGTGAATGTTTCTGTGGTCAAAGAAAATTTCCATGCTTAATATCTTTTGAAAATTATTTACAAAGCTCTTACAAATGTTGGAAGTAGCATAGATTAATTAAAAATTTACTACATTACAGCCCTTCTCTATAAACTTTGAGTTTCTGTTTTTATCATTAATTTCCACATTTGGCCTTGTTATCTTTTATATCCCAGCAGTGTAATGAGTTCCAATTCCTTGGGGGAAAGTTCTTTGTTGAAGATTCCTTAGTTGTCTCTCTATTTTTTCTATTTTAAAGATCAGCAGATCTCAAAGAGGTCTATGAGTTGGGCCTCAGATGGTCAATGCAATATGAAACTGCACACTAACTTTTGTCATATAGGCACATAGGTGTTTTTCTAGGGCAGGGTGCACTGACATCATTAGATTATCAAAGAGGTTCAAGGGCAAAAAAGTTTAAGGATAACTGTTCTCACATAGTCAAGGGTCGACAAACATTTGGTAGATGACAACAGATAAATTTCTTTCATCTTCAGGTCAAACCCTTTAATATATTTTGTCTGCCATATATTCATTTATGTTTTCTTGCCGCATTCAGAGTCACAGAATGCTAGAGGTCGATAGAATGTTTTAAGTCACCAAGTCCGCTGCCCTTATAAAAAAGATAACTGACACCAAACAGGTTATGTGGCTTCCCTGAAGTTATTAAATTAGTAAATAGCAGAAATAGGAATAGAAGAATGTCTCCACATTCATAGGTTGATTCTGATTTTGATATCAGTAAAAGAATCAGGATAAAGGTGAACTGCTTAGCAAGATTTACTGCAAATATGTGATTTGCCTCATTTTGCCGGCAAGAATATCATCACCATCGTTTTCCATATTACCATTACCTTCTCTCCTGAGACTCATGTGTTTGCCCACAGCAAACAGATTTAATCCTAATCAATTTCCCTCTTTTCTCTCCCCTTCCCCGGTAAATAAATAATCTGTAACCAAGACGGAAGGTATCCACTTAGAGACATAGCCTGGCAATGTTTTATTTAACACACCTATAAACTTAGCCATCAAAAAACAGTGTTCTAACCTGAATGTCATAGATTGTGAAGGGAGACAGGTCTCTCAGAATGAAAGACCCAGGCACATTCATTCCAGTCTTGTAGAGCTTATTATTTACATAGACAGAATATTCAGTGATAACGCCATTTGGGTTTGAAGGAGATGTCCAGATGACACGTACAGATGTACTGTTGATGATGACAACCTCTGGAGGAAGCATGCCCTGAGGCTCTAGAATTAAAGGAAGAAACTGAATAAACTCCAGCTGTCTCTGAAAAAGCACTTGTTAAACTAAATGCAGATTAGTATTTAGGTTTTGCAAAGGGTTCCTTGCTTATCTGCTTTTCTCTGATGAAGTTATCACAGTCTGTAGTCCTCTGTAAATTGGCTTATTATACTCTCAGTCAGAAACCATAAGAATTGGTGGTAAAATGCTTTATACCACCAGCATAGTGCTAATCTTCAATACTATGTGACCAGTGGGATATGATGATAAATTATTCACCCATCTGCACCACCAACACATATCTATTATTTGTCTCTTTTCCCATCCCTTCACGCCATACCTCCCAGGGAAAAGGAAAGAAAATTTGCTCCTTAAGCAAAAAATAAAACTCAAATACATTGAGGCTGAGGCTGGTGGAACGTAAAAAAATCATTTGATGTTACTAGCTTGTAACTCAAGCAATATGAAGCAATAATGCAATATTGTCATTATGTAAATGATTTTGAATGTTGATTACCATAGGTAATGATGAAATCTAACATTAGGAAAAAAATCTTGCTTGGCGTTAAATTACACAATTATTCAAGCATGTCAGAAATAACTATGCAAAGACCTATTTTTATCATAAGAACCCATCTTAACTAGTTGAAAAATTGTCCTTGTGATCCATTCTATTTTATAAACAAAAGGTGTCGACCTTTGGCACCACAAAGGGAAATGGGTTCCACACTTAAAGTGCTCTGCTAATGACCTGGAACACTTGCTTGGGAGGTAATGATATTATAATGTTTATAACGAGACTTTATAAAGCCAAAAAGATTAGAAAGACCATTCCAAACACATTTCAGATTCACAAGTTGCTTCCCTTGCTTCCTCCCCCTTGCTAACTGGCTTAGAAATGAGTCAGAGGCAATTTTTCTCAGTGGCTGAACCTCCACCTACCATTTCTGGTGACTCAGGGAGAGCCCTCACTGTGTTTGGCTGTCGTTTTGAAAAGCATACTGCTTCTAAGAGCAAATCTTTAGAACAAAATGTTTCTAAATGTCACCATTTATTGATGTGAACTCAGCTCCAAACTAAGCATACACTGAAAAGAACAGGAACAAACTGGGCTAATATCCCATTATTAGAGCCTTGTGCTACTGTCTCTAAGGGACCACGTATTGATCTGCCACTTGACGACAGCAAGCACTTAAGCGTTTTAGCCCCAACCCCCTTCCCTCCAACACCGGAAATTTTATAATGGAGGGATGACTGATCTCAACCTCAGCAAGAATCAATCAATTTCATTTGCATCTCCGAAGCCAAGGGTCCCTTGAAGTCTGGACTCACCCCCATCGAAAGTGGTTGCACACAATACATCACCACTGATGCTGTGGACTCCATTGAAGACAGAGATAAAAATCCGATACTCTGTGTTTGGATTTAAGTGGCCGATGACATGAGAGTTTACATCTGGGAGGATTTTTAGAGATTCATTTGAGGTAGCAGAACTCCAAAAAAGTGTATAATATTCAACATCACCTTGTAGGTCTTGAAAAGCTGTTGACAATAAATGCAGGATACTGTAAATGTGGCTGATCTGAAAGGTTCTCAGGGGAAAAGATAGAAAATAAATTTTATCTTTAGCTATTTCTAGAAGGGGACAATGGAAAGCTCATGGAAACTTCTTTTTGGTGGTGCTGGTTTTTTTTTAACGAAGTTAATTTTTTCCCCCTCATCCCGTAATTAATTGCATAGATACTTATCCTTATAGGAAAATAAAATTTTAAATTTCCTTTAAATATTTTAATTATGTTACTTACAGTTATTCAACTAATTTTTCAAAACTGCAATGTAACACTTACAAAAGGAAACTAAGAGTAAAATAAAATATTCAATACATGGAACAACTTCTGTTTCTAAGTAATATCATCCTTGAGAGAAGTCTATGCTAATACAATTAAAGGCATATCGTCACACATATCCTAGAACTTGAGGCATTTTTAAAAGTTGCTAACAAAATCTGCTAAATGATACCTAAAAGAACATTGGACTGATATCCTATTATATACACTCTTGATGTAGCAGAGTGATACAGCACGCTCTCCTTAAGGATTTGCTCAGTAGGATCCCAGGATGATATTTGAATTTTATCAAGGTTCTCATTCTTTTCTCCTACTTCATTGTGTTTCTATGATGTAGACAAATGCTGAAAAGATGCCAAAATCAATCACTTACTGTCTGACAAATATAACTCATCAATTCCTCAACCGTCATCCTTTCAAAAACCAGGCTACTGTTTTCTTTTTCCTCTTTCACCCGATTTCAACTTCTTTGGCCTAAGCTCTGTTTCTCATTACCTTTTTACAATGATGCTTTCAAAAGAAGACATAAAACAGCCATATTTTGGGGGTACCTGGGTGGCTCAGTTGGTTGAGCATGCAACTCTTGATTTTGGGTCAGGTCATGATCTTGCAGTTCATTGGATCGAGCTCCAGGTTGGGCTCTGTGCTGACAAAGCCTGCTTGAAATTCTTTCTTTCCCTCTCTACCTGTCCCTCCCCCACTCACTCTCTCTCTCTCTCTCTCTCTCTCTCAAAAGAAATAAATAAACATTAAAAAAGCCATATTTTCTTAGGTCGGAAATAGTATAAGTAGTACAATGTTCTACTTATATTAGTATTATTTTTTAGGAAATAGTATAGTATACTGCTCTCCTTACATCAGTATTATTTTCAAAGACCTTATGCAGAAACTATTATCTTGGTTCATGTTAGAATTGGAGGTAGAATGTTGGTTTACGAGCCTGAAATTGTATGTAAAAGTATGTGTCAAAACAGTTCAGTAGCACTAGTCTAAGGACTGAAAGGAAAATGTGGCATTACTCTTTATGGTTATTTAAGTACAGTGTCTCTGATACGAGATCATAATACATGGCCATGTAGCACAAGACGGCTTTAGAGAACATATGGCTTTCTTTTAAGGACCGCTTTTCATTAAGATCTTGAGGGTTTTGCATAAAGACAATGCTGAGCACATTACTGCTTTGATTTTAGCTCAAGCAATAGTTGAAAAGGTTTGGTATGTTAGCATATGTGAAAGAGTTTATAGTAAGAGATCTTTAGCAATGAATCTGGAAAACTCTGAGGATAAGATTTGTTTTTTTTCTGATGTCACAAAATGTAAGCACCTTCAATAATGAGGTCATTATTATGTATTGGCAGGAACTGGTTATTCATAACCATCAATATTTTCCCAGATGATATTAGTCAAGTATAGCAAAGCCATTGGCGCTATGAGTGCAAAAGTTCCTTCTTTCATTTTTAATTATTTTCTACTGGCTTACAGTTGCATTACTCATTGATTTATAGCAGTTGAGATATAATGGAAAATTCACTGGATTTGATGTACATGTTGTAAAATTTTAGTTTGTTAAATGAGGACTCTGGTTAGAAATCCAAGCCCTAAAGATACAATTTAATGCAGTGCTTTCAAACTTGCAAATATAAATGGGTATTACCTGGTTTATTAAATGCGCCTGATGTCTTTTCCATCAAGTTCCAATCAATGTACCTATGTATATACATCAAAAATATTGCAACTAGCACTGAAAGTTCAAGATGAGCAAAGATCGTATGTTAATATGTGGATAAAATTCTATTAAATGCCCATTCTTACCCATGTACCATATGTCAACCCATCTGAAATAGAAAAAAATCTATTGTCCCCCCAACTATAGAAAAAGATGGTGATTCAGTTCCATTGGTTATGTCTTACTCCATGATATAGAGACCTCTATAACCTGAAACAGGCAGCATCTCTGGGCAAAAAGCGCCAGATTTCTGCACTGTCTTGCCTCTCACCAACATCTACTTCAACATTTCTTTTTCCTCATTCATTTAGACAGTAGAGTACAGAGTCCAAAACACAGAAAAATTATAGGAACATATTATATTTTCATATCCTAGTCATCTGATGAGAAGTTCTTGCAGGCGTACACACATAAGAGTATGTGTTTTCATTGTTCAAACGTGTTTTTAAACTTCAGTGGGTTCTTCCCAAGTCACTGGACTGTCTAGGAAATAGAAGATACATCCTCAGTTCAATAGTCCAGCACAAAATTAAAGGCTGCTGACCTTGAGTCTACCTCTGAGAGAGGAATGCTATTAGAACAGAAATAGCTGGAATGAGGAGCCAAGTAAATCTCACCCTCCTTGTGTATTGGTAAAAGCTAAGCCTGAATACAGTTCCCTTTTTTAAAAGAAAAATATTAAGTTACAAGGCTTCTTCATGGTATAAGATAGGAAAACATTGTCTAGAACTTTCAAAAGCAGATTTGTGTGTGTATTACTTCTCTGAGAATGAAAGTTTTACAAAACATTTGCTTTGGGTTCTTAAAAATAACAAAAGGGAGATGCCTTTCTGAAAAAGAAGCCTCTAGGGAACGTGTACGTAATCATGAAAAGCCAGACATGAAGACAGAGATGTTAAGTCATCTTGCTTAAATAAGAAAGCGAGGAAACATAAAAAGCAATGGCTGAATCTGCATGGCAAGTAGAAAAGAGAGGAGTTAAAAATGCACAGTTGGAAAGAATAAAGAGGAAAACAACTGAGAAGAAATCAGTGAAAGTCAGAATTACAGATATTGAGGGCAGAGAACAAAAATACCTAATCAACTTGAAAAATACATGGAATAAATAATCATGGACATAAACTACCTCATGAAACCATACCCCCCAAAAAGGCTTATGTCCATAAATTGAATAGATTAATGCAGTTTTGATCAAAATAATGGAAATATATCCAAACACAGACATTTAATGGAACACTATAACATTTCAAAGGTAAACTAAAAATTGAGAGATTATCTACAGGGGGGCATGGGTGGCTCAGTCAGTTCAGCATCTGACTGTTGATTGCAGCTCAGTTCATGATCCCACAGGTCGTGAGATCAAGCCCCGTGTTGGGTTCTGCACTGACCCTGTGGATCCTGCTTAGGATTCTCTCTCTCCTTCCCTCTCTGCCCCTTCCTGGCTTGTGCTCTCTCTCCTCTCTCTCTCAAGTAAATAAATAAAGTTTAAAATAAATAAAATAAAATAAAAGATCATCTACAAAGGAGAAAAAATCAGATGAAGTTTAGCTTCTCATCTGGAACATCAAATGAAGACAGTATAGCAATTTCATCAAGTTTTGAGGAAAAATATTTTGATCCAAGAATTTCATACACATCCAAGTCATTATGTGCAAATACAACAGAGAGACTTCCTTATGTAGGGCAAAAAAAAAAAAAAAACAAAAAAAAAAAACCAAAAAACTAAGGATAATGAATTTATTTACCGTTAATGATAAAATTTCCCCAACAATATTATCCAGAAGACAAAAAGGTAATTAAAAATCCCGAATTCAAGATTGAGAAAATTTGGAATTTATAAAGAAAATTGAAACTATTTAGAGAAAATAATTATGAAAAAATAATTATATAATAATTTACAAATCAGACATTAAAAATGGAAAGTGAGAAGGGCAAGGAAAGTAACAGTACACTGAATCCTGTATCATACATAAAATAGAACATCATGGAAAAATAGAGAAAGATAGCAGTAACTATCAATAGCATTAATGGGACACATAGCAATTTAACTTTAGAACTGATTATAGGGGATAAAATTTAGCATTCACTAACACCCATGTTTTTGTCTTCTTGTCAAATAGCCAGAATATATTTTCTGGGCTCCCTGCATCTGGGTGAGGTCATGTGACCAGTTTGTGCCACTGTTGGAGAAACTGACCATCTCTGATTGTGTTTAGTTTTTCCACCTAGAGGACTTGGGAAGGCCCATGGAATGGTGGACCTACTAGATGGAAGGAGTCAAGGTCCCTAAGTGGCTCCAGAGAGGTTAGAAGGGATGAGGAAGAGCTTCAGAATCCTCAGATTTATGGTTTTGGTTTCTGTGTGAATCCCATTACATAAAATAGAAAACACAGTAGCAATTATGGGATGCAGGATTTGATACTTGATTCACTTGAGACTTCTTGAATTTTAAGTGATTTTGTGACAACTAGGTAGACTTAGAAATTAAAGTGTGAATATCTGAGTTAGAGTTACATGATTTGGAGGTATACGCCAGCTTGTGTTTGAAGCAACAAGAAAAAATGAGGATTTCCCATGAGGTTATATTTGTTCAGATATTCTAATCCTATTTCGTGCAACGCATATTTTATAGAACACATAAATTTATCTGAGTAAAGGTGTTGCTCTAACTGTAGCATATCAATCAGGTCAATCTCAGTGAACTGAAGAAGAAGGTCATAACCTCTGGACACAATTTTTGTTATTAAATGCCATTTTGGGTGGCAATCTGTATGGGTTGGCCAGAAATGTGGTCTTAGGGGCACCTGGGTGGCTCAGTCGATCAAGTGTCTGACTCTTGGTTTTGGCTCAGGTCATGATCTCACAGTTCAAGAGATCGAGCCCTGCACTGGGCTCTGTGCTGACAGCACCGAGCCTGCCTGGGATTCTCTCTCCTTCTCTCTCTCTGCCCCTGTTCATGCTCTCTCTTCCTCTCTAAAAATAAATAAATAAGCTTAAAAAAATTGGTCTTAGCTGTAGCAGATTCTCAAATATACAACAATCTCCTCTCTTTTGTAGTAGATTCCTAAATAATTTTAAAGCAGCTGTTAGGTGGGCTAGTTGAAAGTCCTCCTGCAAAAGCACTTAGATTATTCTCTTTAATGCTGTTGGATTCTTTTTAAAGATTATTGTTAATATCAATTATTATCCTCTAGATTTTTAGTATCTAAACTAGGGTCAGCCAATGATAGTCTCTGGGCAAAATCTGGCCTATAGGCCAAATCTGTTTATATATAACCTGCAAACTAAAAATGGTTTTTACATTTTTAAACAGTTGGGGGGACAATCAAAAGAAGAATAGTATTTTGTGACATGTGAAAATTATATGAAAATGTTATTTCAGTGTCCATAATAAACTGTTACTGGCACACAGCCATGTTTGTTTAAGTGTTGTCTATTGCTGCTTTAGCGCTACAATGGCAAAGTTGAGCAGTTGCAACACAGGCTGTCTGTAGCCTGCAAAGCCTAAAGTATTTACTATCTGGCTTTTTCAAAAATGTCTGTGATCTGATCTAGGGCAATTGCAGTAAACCACTCCATTCTATAGTGTCCAAATTTGTCTATCATTGAATTCTTCAGCCACATTTCTCATTAGCAGGTGCATTGGGAGATAATGTCCAAATTTAAAAATTTGGTGGGATTCCATTAAGGTTATATTATAATAGAAGTGTCTTGCTCATAGATTCTCAAATTAGTGTCCAATTTCCCACGTTCTATGGTTCAGAGCTCTGGGTCATCAACTAAATACTTCTTAGAAAATGTGAGATTATCAAAACTACTTCTTGTGGGGCACCTGGCTGGCTCAGTTGGTAGAGCGTGTGACTCTTGATCTCTGGGTTGTGAGTTCAAGCCGTATGTTGGCAGTAAAGTTTACTTAATAAAAAAACAATTGTTTTTTAATCAAACTACTTCTTGAGAAAATTCTTTACTTGGACTCTGCTTGAGGGTAAAACTGGTCACATAAAGAGTTGGGAAGATCATCTTGGCCAGTGATCCCAGCCAGGTTCCTCCTTTTTCTCAAAAAGGTATCTCGTGCTTTCTATCTAGGTGAAGCATCAATCAGAAACAAATAACTGCATTTTGGAAACCTCATGAGCTACTTTCATCTCTCATTATGTCCTAGCTCCTATCAATAGCCTGCCAGAGCAAATTGTATTTAAAGGAAATTGTATATGAGATGTGTTAATTATTCATCATTTTACATTTGGCAATGAAAACAGGATAGATAATTTCTGCTCCTTAAGTGAATTGATATGAGCAAACACAGACTGAGATAGTTATCAAAGCTGAGGTAACCAAGAAGCTCACCAATAAAGTGATTTAAATAAAATAGATGTTAATTTATAACTCACATAATAGCCCCAAGGTGAGTGAATCAGATTGTGTTCCATTTCAACTATCCAAGTTCTTTCTCTTATGGGGCTTTGGATGTCTTATGTCCATGCCTGCTGAGTTGAAACTGTGAACATTGCCATGTCTACATTCCAGTTCAGGGAAATCATGAAGAAAGAACAGATAGGCATCTGCCCAATGTTTTGTGACTATGACACAGAATGACACACAAATTTCTTTTCACATTTTATTGGCATAAACACAGGCACATGGCCACAACCAACTCCAAGGCTGGTTAAGTGTAGTCTCTGGATTGACAGGCAGAGAAACACGATGGGATGGCATAGAGAAGAGAACTTTGGATGGGATCATGAGGTGAGGACTTCAAGAGCACCATGTCAGTAAAGTATAAGGGAAGAAGGTCAGGTTACAACAGGCACACAAGTGAACAAGAGGGCACCCCACGGAAAAGGCAAACACGGCCTATTTGCTTTGATAACTGTAGTGAAGGAGGAAGAGTAAGGAACAAGGTGCACCAACAACGGTGGATGCTTTTTAAAGGAGTTGACATCAGGGGCACCTGGGTGGCCCGGTCGGTTAAGCATTCATCTTTGGTTTAGGCTCAGGTCATGATCTCAAGGTTCATGAGATGGGGCCCCTCACGGGGCTTTGCACTGACAGGGTGGAACCTTTTGGGATTCCCTCCCTCCCTCTCTACCCCTCCCCTCCTCATGCTCTCTCTTTCTCTCAAAATAAATAAATAAACCAACAAAAAAAGGGCTGACATTGGAAATTATTGATATGTATTGCCATTCGAACAAGATAAATTCAGACAAAGTCAGAAATTCTTCTAAATTCAGGACAGTCTAAATTCTTCAAAATTTGGTGGCTTCTGACTAAGAGATCAAGATGATGAAGATACCTTTCTTGTGGATTTAAACTTGCTCTCTTAATGGTGACACCTTCATACTTTGTGAATTTTCCAGAGAGTTTACTGAGATATTGTAATGCAGGAGTAATGTCAGCCATCACTGTACTACCAGTGCCCAGGACAGAAAGAAGTCCTAGATAAATGTCTGTGGAAGAAAAAGGAAGGAAAGGAAAGACATAGAAAGGTAGAAGAGAAAAGGAGAAAGAGGAGAGGGCAGGTGAAAAAGAGGAAGGAGAGAGATGGAAAGGGAGGGAGATGTGGTACAAGATGTGAACACCCGAAGGTTGGGTGAGCTTTTGATGGATGGTAAGATGAGCAGCATTTGGATGATTTTTTATTCCTCTTTTTCAGTCCCTTCCTCTCTCACTACCTCCAGTGCCTTCTTGGTCTATTCTGGCCATGGGTGACCTTGTTAGTGAGGTGACCTCAGGAGACGTGCTGCCTTTCCACTGTATCCCCTCATGGGCATTTTCTTATTTGTCTGTTTATTTTAGAGTCAAAGTGTGGAGGATCTTAATAAATCACTCAGCAAATGTTCATAACCATTGAGGCAAAATGCATGAGAAATAGCTGAAAATTGATTAGTTTGGTTTGGGAAGACTGCTTACTAACTATAATGTTGAGTGAATTACAAAGTTCCAGTTTCTATCTCATAGGGCCTTTCTGAGAATGGCATGTATAATTTAACTGAAGGTGTTTTTGTATCCCTTTTTATAAAAATATGATTTTTTTTCACTAATATAATTTATCTTCATGGTATTTCATTTAGGCTGAAATATTTTCTTTTATTATATCTAACAGGGATAAGAACCTCCTATCCCTATGGGGACCAGGAAGACAGAAAGCATGTGACCTGTCTGAAGCAGAAGCCATTAGTCAGTGACAATTGGTATTATTCCTCCAGCAATGCAGGAACAGTTTCACACAATCAATTGATTTTTCAAACCAATCCTCAAATCATCATCATTATGTGAGACCTTCTGATTGTTATTTTTTTAAAAATACTACAGACAAAACAGTGTAGGGGGGAGGGAGGAGTAAATGTGGCCTATGTGCTGTCAGTTTGCAACATGTACCCTAAAACTGAATTGAAGAAATGTGGGGATGCGTGTACCTCACACGATATCACATAGCGATGCAAAACTTTAAAAAATTGTTTTCAATGTTTGTTTATTTTTGAGAGAGACACAGAGACGGAGTGTGAGCTCCCAGAGGAGGGGGAGGGGGCGAGAAAACAGGAGACAGAATCTGAAGCAGGCTCCAGGCTCTGAGCCCAGCGCAGAGCTCGATGTGGGGCTCTAACTCAGGAACTATGAGATCATGACCTGAGCCGAAATTGGACGCTTAACCAACTGAGACACCCAGGCACCCCGAGATGCAAAAGTTTAAAATGGGTGCTTCTAGAGTGTTCAATAACATTCCTGTTCATCCGTGGTTAGTAAAAATTTAGCAGAAATATACAGGTACCAAAATGGTGTGTACATAAGGAGGTGATAGTCTAGAAAGAATATGGTTTTTTAAAATACATTTTATGTTTTGGTGAAAGACAATTTTTAATAAGTAAATATTTATAAATTTATCCAGCTGACTTTCAACCCATAGTTTCCTGCCTTGTAGCATATTAAACAATGTGCCAAATGTATTCTGCGAATCAAGAAAACAACTTGCATTTAAATTACAAAAACTAGGTGGCCCTATCACCGAGGAGTGACCAGTTAATTTACTTAGGCGAGCAGGTTGCACAGAGGAAGAAAATGATAACGCAACAAGCTTTCGAAGAGCTGACCCTCTTCTGAGAGTTAACCTTTGTGCTCACAAATAGTTATCTGAAATATTTCTAAGGTATGAATGGAAATAACGGCAGATTGCATTACCTACATCCCGAAGGTCAGAGGTTCGGATTACCAAGGTAATGAAACTTCAGTGAGCTGCTGCAGATCCATTAGGTTTGTCAGTTTTTATAAGCATGCTTACTTCGGGCTTCCAATTATAACGTAAAGGACCTATATTGGCGAAAATTCAGCAGCTGGATCTTAACAGCAGTATTCAAATGTCAGATGAGGGGCAGGACATCCACCTTTATGAGCAGGCTCTTAAGATGAATCAGGTGGTGTGGGTAAAGTAGAGGAAGAGGGAGATGAGTGAAAATATATTATACATAACAATCCATCTCCAGATAAAAACTTCATATTTTTCCCAGAGGTGTCTCAGAGGGTAATCATAAGCATCAATTAACTTCCGTTCTTCCATTCAAATGGTTTAAGAGATCCCAATAGAGGTGACACTGATTATTAGAAACCTGCAACCTTATAAAAACCCTAGGGTTACTTAGCGGCAACGGAGATCAACACAACCAGTACAGATTTTAATTTACAATTAATGTCGCCTAATACTGGTTTTAATTCGCAACTGATGCAACATGAAAGCAAATTCACTCAGATGTTCTCAGTGGTACAGGAAGCATGTCTTAGGCTGTAACAAAACTCAAAAGTTGAGTCAAAATCACGTGGTTGCTACTCACCAACCAGGAGTAGACTTGTATCTTTCTATGTAGATGATTACCCTGGCAGGTACAGTTTTCTTTCATAAGAGAAACATTTTAACTGGGGATTTCTAAATCAGGTATTTCTCAATATTTGGTACTACTGATACTTAGAAGAATGGTTACAATACATATTTCCATGATAAACAGGGTTGTTTTCTGTTTTTTAATATTTTTTAATGTTTATTTATTTTTGAGAAAGAGAGAGACAGAGAGACAGAGAGAGTGTGAGAGGGGGAGGGCCACAGAGAGAGGGAGGCACAGAATCTGAAGCAAGCTGGAAGTCATGGACTGCGAGATCATGACCCAGCAGAAGTCGAACCCTTAACTGAGCCACCCAGGCACCCCACGTGTTATTTTCGGATTATGATAACGGATCACTACAAATTAACAGGTTCACTATTAAATGCTACTCTATTGGCCAACTAGACCTGAAACTTCAGTTATTGTGGTTTCTAAAAAGTGGCCGAGCAGATTAGATCCATCTGTGAGCTGTTTCAACTGCCCATAAAGGTATGTTCTCAATGGGGCCAGGGTGAACCCCCTGCATTATGGAAGCAAGTCCATTGATGATGTCCAGGCTCCATTTTCCTGTGCCAAGCTGGAATTGTGCCTACAACCAGGGTTGAAGATGATTCACTCAGAAAAATCCCTCACATTACAGCAATGCTACTCAGTGGTTCTTGCTAATAAGTGAGGAGTTACAAGATGGAGGGCAGAGCTTTTTTTAGGAAAGTGCACAATATTGCACTGTATCAAATTAATATGTGGCCATTTCAATACAACTGGCTGGTCTGACAGAAAATACGCTTCCAACCAAAAGGAATGGAAGAGGTAGAGAAGCCCCAGGAAGGATGTAGAAGCAGGGAGAGAGAGTCTGACTCTGAAGAACAGCGCAGAAATCTCGGCTTTTTGCTGTGTGTGTGTGTGTGTGTGTGTGTGTGTTTAACATGTCTATTTTAAATTCATTTTTGGTACTAATACATTAAGGGGAAAGAAAGGCATGAGAAGCTTACTTACTTGGTTTAGCCCATGTCACGTCTATGGCTGTGTGGTTAAGAACATTTGCAGTGAGATTGGCTCCCCTCTCTGGAAGACCAGCTAATGTCGTCACGGTAGCTGGTTGGCTTGGTGTAAAACCCACGCTGTTGTGTACAAAGACCTTATACTCGTACGTTGTAAACCTAAAAGGTTGTTTTTTAAAAGGTCATTATAAATTTCTCTTTTACAGCAAACAAAACACATAATTTTCTTTTTCCTCACAGAATACAGGATTTCCTTCAAAATGCACAATTTTCTGTTTCCCCTAAAAAATAGAATTATCTTCCTTTTCCTCCCTACACAAAGGCATATCACTGTTTTTGTAACTCTGGAGCCTTCACCAGAGTGTCAGGAAAAATATTTTATTAGGAATGCTAAAGCAAATACCCACTGTTTAAAACAAATGCAGCTTATCATTTTCTCATTCTTATTGTTTTCAGAAGTGGTAAGGATTACAGCTCAATTCAAGATGCAATTACAAATCTGGCAACCTGCCAGCTTTCTATCTGAATTTGATCCAGAGAGTTTTATGCTCTTCTTTTGGGGAAACTCATCCATTTTCAAATATCAGAATCCCTCATCACCGTTTTCTTCCTGTACCTATACTTTCTCCCCATAATCTCATTGGAAGATAGATAAACCCCTAAATTAAATCGTAACTGTGACCAAAGTGTACAACATTCTCCCGCGGAGAGTTTTGCTATAGCGAGCTGTATTTTGCAATCGTGTGAACATATTTCCTTGAGTCAGTACAGTGGAAGCTGAATATTGCTTTGCAGAAGGAGCAAAGTGGGTACTGGGTATGGAAATGTCATATGATGAATATTTCCCAAGTCATATACGAAATCAATGATTGAGTAAAGCCATCAATTCTTTATCCTTTTTGGTTCTTACAGGCAGAAGACTATCATGCTCTCTTTGTTTGGTTCAAAACTGCCCAGATAGGAAGATGTTATTTCTAGACACAGTCATATGTTATTTATAGACCCCGTCTGGACAATAGCTTGGATCGGGAAACTTGCTTAAACGTGTTGCATGACACATAACTATTCCCGGAGCCATCCAGTACTCAGGACGAGTGCTGGCTTCAGATCATCGTCACCTTATTTGGGTTTCCCACATCATCCAGGATGCCTTGTATCCAATGTGGGGCCTGTGGAATTTGTCTCCGTGAGTCACAACTTATCAGGCATGACAAAGAGTGGACGCCATTTGCAGGATTCTGCAAAATAACTGTCGGGATTCTCCCAGCATTTTGTTCCCACCTTTGTAGAGGTCTGTTTGTCTCATCTCACTCACAGCCCAAAGACATGGGGCTCTGCCTCAGCCACATGGAACGTGTTGCTCTGCTGTAGTGACAGGAAAGGGCTTCGGGATTTCTTGGAAGCTGTTTATCTGTTTTCCCCAAATAAGTACTAGCATCAGATTTCTACATTTGTCTGTTTTACCCTTTCTCCTCATGTTTTTCTTTCCTTTTTTTCTGCTGTGTAAGCTGTAATGTGTTGAATTGTGTCCCCCCTCAAAATATGTTTAAGTCGTAACCCCTGGTACCTGTGAGCTGAACTTAGGTGGAAATAGGATTTTTGCAGATGTAATCAAGTTGAGGTCTTACTAGATTTGGGAGAGCCCTAAATTCAACTGACTGATGTCTTTATAAGAGAAAACAGAGGAAATTTTTGATAAGGAGACACATAGGGGGACACACAGAGAGAAGAAGGCCATGTGAAGTGGGGGCAGAAATTAAAGTTATACGGTCACAAGCAAAGGAACAACTGGGACGACCAGAAGTTGGAAAAAGCGAGGAACAATTTTTCCTCGGAGACTGGAGGGAGCATAGCTCTGACAACACCTTGAGTTTAGATTCTTAGCTTCCAGAAATGTGAGAGAATAAATTTCTGTTGTTTTATGCCACCCAGTCTGTTTCTGGCTACCCCAGGAAACTAATGCAAATGCTTTCAGCAAGTGCCAAATAGTTGACTGGACCAAGACAATTGGAAAGATAATAATAACCTTTACTTAGTAGTCAATTTGTTTCAGGAATTTTCCACATGCATTAACTCACTACCTCACAATTACCGCATAAGGTGCTATTATGACAACTATTTTGAAAATGAGGAAAATAAAGCTCAAAGAGTTAAATCACTTGCCCAATTTGTCAAGCTGGTGAGACAGTGCAGATTCAAGCCCAGCAGTCTGATTCTAGAGCCTGCTCTTTTAGCCATGATGCTATGCTGCCAACATAATAATGATGGTGATAATAATAGCAATAATAATCTTAAGGATAATCTGATCTGTCAATACTTGGATGATGTCATATGACTGGGGCTTGACCTTTGAGTTATTTTTCTGGCAGTGGGGATAGATTTTTGCTTAGGTATCCAAACAGTCTCACCAAATTTCCTCTGTAACCACCAGTATGAATTTGAAGGATGGTGAGTTGGGGTTAAGAGGGTAGCAAGTCTGTGACAAAAGAATGAAACAAAAGCTAATGGCTCACATGGGAATTGAACCAGCGACCTTGGCTTCATTAGCTCTCTCCCTGAGTGAAATACTTTTAATTGTGTTTTACTTCATAAAATGGCTTAAAACAAATTTAGCTAGAGGCTGGATGCCTAATCTTCCCTCCTACAATATTTGAATTTTTCTTCCACATGTCTGTGCTATTATTCATTTAGTAATCTTTATGGCTTTAAATGGATACCATTTGTGTGATTCTTTTCTGCAAGTGGAATTAATATCATCAGGTGAATAAGTGATAAATTGTAAAAAATTCTGTAGGGCCTCAGTTTGTCATGTGACAATTTAAGCTATTTCATTATAATTCAGGTGTGGTAAAATACATGCTTTATATCTACACAGCAGAAATTGAGGCCATATAGATATATGTAACTGAAAAGTCCTGTTTGCAAAGCAGTATTTAGAATTTTTGAGTGAGACCTGACTCTAACTCAAATAATAAAAAACCTGCTCCATCTTTGAGGTAAGAAAACTAAGACTCTGAGAAGTTAAGTGGCTTTGCCTGAGGTTATACCAATAGTTAAGATGACTGAGAAAGCTGTACTCTCCTCAATTTCTAATATTAAATTCTTTCCACTATTTATTATTTTATTTAATTGAGAAATCAATAGGCATTTGACTTGAAGTTCATGCATTTGTCTTTTGCATTTTCTTTAACTTTCACGGTTAAGTTAAAATTTTCAGGATATAAGATCTTGGATTCTCTTACATGGAATACTAAAATACACTGTTTCCATTGGCATCCCAAACCTAATCTTTATGTTAGTTAATATAGATACGACTACGTGGGTCAGTTTATATTTTATCTCTTCGTGTCAAAAAAGAATGTATATATTAGTGTGCTTAAAGTGGTATTTTTTCATCTACTCAAGGTGTGTTATTTTTTAGATGGACCTACGTGTTGATTATTAACATCACATGCGATATGCCATTTCGTTAATAATAAGAGAATACTTATAAAAGAAAAAATGTTAGATGGATTGACATCATATACTCATGCAAAACATATGCATATCAACCAATTTCTTCTCCAAATACTAATCGTGTTCTCTAGGTATGTCTTGAAAAATGTACCATTTGAAACCCTGTAGCAAACAGCTTTTGACATCTGCAAAGTGAATGAACACTTAGAGTCTATCTGTAGCCAGTAAAACCAACTGTTTGGGGTCAACTTAGGATGACTGGGCTATTACAATGGTTATTCTCTAGGGGCGCCTGGATGTCTCAGTCGGTTAAGTGCCCAACTTCAGCTCAGGTCAAGATCTCATCGTTTGTGGGTTCGAGCCCTGGGTCTGGCTCTGTGCTGACAGCTTAGAGCCCGCTTCAGATTCTGTGTCTCCTTCTCTCTCTGCCCCTCCACCACTCATGCTCTTGTCTCTCTCAAAAAATAAATGAACATCGAAAAAATTAAAAAAAAACCCAATAGTTATTCTGTAAATCACTAATTTGTTTGAGACCATCCTCAAGCCCCTCCCTTCACCAAAGAAAACAGAAAATAGAAAACCTTGTTGTGTTGTACAAATGACTATGGTATTTTTCCTTGTAAAAGATAATTTATATTAAAAACTTATTTATGGAACAGTACTCATTTCAAGGTTCAGTTGTTATTACTCAAGTGAATTAGAAGGTTAGGTTCTGTTCAAATGCTGAAGCTTTTATGACCCCAGGAATCTGTTTATTTACAGAGTAGAAAATTGCATAAGTGAACGAATGGATATTTCATAGTTACTAAGGCATTCGGTCTCATAACTTTCAGGTCATATATAATTTGGTAGATTAGTGTCACAAAAACCTATCTGTCCAATAGAGAAATAAGCCCTACAGAAACTTTGGCAAGATGTTTCTTTTACACATTATACTGGTCTCTCTTGTTTGGTACATCATTTCGTTTATTCATTCATTTGTTCATTCATTCAGGAGTATCTGTTGAACACTCACAACATCCTAGGTGCTAACCATCATAACAAATGTCATATCTGTTCTCCTGGAGTACGTATGCTTTACAGAAATATATTTTTAAATGAAACCCCTAAAAATATGTTCATTGATTCCTTTCTCTTCAAACGTGTGTCAGAGAGAACATCTAATCTAACCTTATCCAGTCAGGACGTCTTCATAGAGGAGGTAACATTTGGGTTAGGTGTTGATGACAAGCACCATACTGTCCAGTGGAGACATGTGTCTAGTGGGAAGAATTATTCCATGGCAAAACGTGTGGAGGCTTGTATCTTGAAAGGGTCTGATGTGTTTTTGTAACCAATAAAATTCTTCAGTGCAGCCACAGAATGCCTCAGGTCGTTTTCATCAGAATTAAAAATGTGTCAACATTATTGATGTCCTAACAGAATTCATGTGTCAATATTGTCACCAGTATAAATCATGCTTCTGAAAATGCAAGCTATTCAGCCGCTTCTCCCACTAACTCTCTTCATATCTGCCACAAGCCAACGGATGCTCCAGTGCGGCATCACACGTGGGGGGATTATAGAAGCCAGCCGGCTGTTCCTTACATCCCCAAATCCTTTGTGGGGATGAACAAGTAAACCAATGAAAACGCGACACCGTTTCTACTGCTGAAATCTGCAGTTATTTGAGTATCTCAATGATGGTATCTACCTTTTCTTTATACCACTTGTGTGCTGTTTCTAAAAATGCTACTGAAGATTTGTTCTTTTGATATTGAAGAGTAATGCTTATCACCCTTGGAAGTTTTCATAATATGGTACTTTCTAGGTTGTGAAGGCAAGTTGCAGCTCTCATCTCAAGAGCCCATCTATATTTATGCTACAGAATGCCACACCTAAAATAATTATACTGTAATTTCTGGCTTTGTTGTACTATGCCATCATGTTAGAAGGAAATGCAAAGAAACCAGAATTTTTTTGTTTGTTTTTGAATAAAATATTAGGGGAAAAAATTCCTAGGACGAAATGCATTCTTCCACATTTGGAGGCTCATTTTTCATGAGGAAAGGTTTCATATGATGGCACTTGGAAAAAGATAGCTTGAGGTAAATTTAGAACAATGAAAAAAAAATCTCAATGAGAAATGCACCGTGAGTCTAGTACTGTAATGTCAATGTGAAAGAGACACATAGTTGCTCATTTTGAGTCAGGTACCTTGCTATGAGATTGCACACCAATACTCAGAAGTCGACTTTCATTCTGAGAGTCAACATGGACTCACATTTTGATATTAACAAAGAAAATAATAGGCTCTACCTCATGTTAGTATGCATGGGAGAAGAGTCTTCTTCCTCTCACCCTCTGTGTGTACAAAGTTAATTTTTACTTAACAGCTACAGCTTAAACATACACTTACACTACAGAAACAGGTGCCATGGAACCGGCCCAATCTTTCCATATTAGCAAAGCAGGACCTGTCAGCTATGTACACTTGATCTTATTGTGAAGGAGGGGAATGAAAAGTACATTCTTTAGAATATTATCCCCTAGAACCTACACCCTCTTTTAGGGCTTGAAACATTTCATTTTGGAAGGTTTCAAAAAATTAGAAACTACGTCAGTAAAATAGAAACTTAGATTTTGTGGTATATTTAGCCAAAGAATTTAATTTTAAAACACTCGAGTCCAACCGTTCTTTGAAAATAAGATGAATATTTAATTTTGAATACTTTCATTTAAAGATAAGTCAGTTAGTGGATCCTTGAGGAGTCACACGGAGGCCTCTTTTCCGACTGTCATTGTGAAAGAAAACAGACATTTATAAATAACATAAAGGAACAGGAGTTAGAACATACCACCCTTTATAAACTTAATCACAGCTAAGTTATTATAATCTACAAGTCATAATCTGTTATTTCTTATAACTTGTTCTTCCTACATCAAATCCAAAACAAAAAAGGAGGGCATGCCATCACTGTGTTCTTGGTAGTTTTGTTTGATCACTCAGAAAACAAGGCACTGCAAATCATGAGCGTGGGTTGATGCTAACAGTGAAGGAGGTAGCTGCCCCCTTTAAACCCTGTCGGGCTCACCTCAGCAGCATCAGATGATAACAGCATGTTTACCAGGCTTTCCAAGTGATGAAAATGTCAGGGAATCCGAAGTTATGGTTCCCCCAACAACCATAACTTGGCTGTTTTGCACTATTAAGGAAGGAAAGTTAGAAACTGACATGTCATATAAGCCTAGAGTTACTTGAGTCTGTCTACACAGAGCAAAATTCAATAATGAGGCAACTTGGATGTGTAAGTCAGACAAAATCACCCCTTACCCAAGATGAACATAAGAACAAAAGAATTTTTGTTTCAACTAAATTATCTAGGTAGTTAGCTCCAAATATTCCATTTGGTACATGGAGATATAAAGGAAAAAAAAAAACCTACCAGAATGATTTGAATTTCAGAATATAATAACAATTTAGATAATTGCTATGCTTTCTATAGATCACACACACGTAGCTAACCAGAATATACCACTGACCAAGGGAATTGACCTTAATTTATATTTACACTCACAGATACATCCATAAAGGGATGCCCAGTGAACCTCAAGTTAATTTTACTTTTTATATCAAGAGAAGGTCCATTTTTAAAGCTGATTCTAGATGTAGCTATGGTGATATCAGGTCAAGTTGGGAAGAAACACTTCAATGTTCCACTTATTTATGTATATGTAAGGTAAGAAGGAAATAAGGAATGGTGGAGTCTGAGGTGAATAGGAAATTTCATATTCTTCATAAAGGCATTAGAATTCAATTACGTCCCCCACCCTAACAACAGCCAGCCAAACAAGTCAGCAAGACAAATCAAAGCCAAAGGGTAGGGTCATTGAAGAGCTGCTAGACAGGTGTGTAACAAAGTGAGCTGAGGGCTCAGGTCTTCCCCTCTGCGATCTGAGAGGCTGCTAGTTTACCAGCAGGGGTGATGAACCCTGACTGCCAGCGGTCAAGGTGGGTAATGGCGACATCTACCAAAAAAGATCACTTCTTAACAGCAAAACAGTCACAGCCCATAGTGCCCACCAGTGGACTAATTTCCAGTTTTCTCTCAGAGTTTTGAGAGAACCCTCCATGGGCTAAAGGGGCCTCTAGCTTTGTTTGGACTTATAAAGGATATAAGGCTAAAAAAAAAAATTTCTCATAATGTGAAGACACACACCATTTATTTTTAATATTAAAAAGAAATGCATATTGTTTCTTATCACAAGCTGCTTACATGGGTCATATCAATTATTTGAATAAAAAAGAATTTTTTTTTTTGCTAGTCCTAGCAGAAAACAAAACAAAACAAAACAAAACAAAACACAGAACAAAAAACCCTTGACATTTAGCATTATGAGGCTAGTCAAAATACCTCCTCAGCACATTGGTTAGATGTATACTTCCCTTCTAGAAGCAGCTGTCAACAAAGTGGTTATGTCACCTTATGTTTCACTTTAATTTGTGGAGATTTAACTATATTTCTTTTCTTAAATCTTAGATTTGGACCTCTCATTAAAAATTCTTAAAGGCATCACTAAAATTCAATAATAAATGTTTGACTTTGGTCCAATTCTTTAATAAGTTTTCATTTCTTCTATAAAGAAACATTAACTTTCTGAGATTTATTCTCTTTTTCAGATGAACATCTCATGGCTAAACATCTGACTATAATGTTAAATAGTCAAGTCCTATTTATATTGGAAAATGCTATATTTAAGGCATTTAGAGTTCACAGGTCATAGAAAGCTACTTTTCTATATGATTTCCCTAGGTAGTGTTGGTGACTATGCAGTTAACTGAGATGAAAGCAATTAATACGTGTACAGCCATGTCTGTGATGTGTTTTCCTCCACTAGAGTGTGAGGTCTTTGAGGGCAAGAGTTATGCTGAATTCACTTTTGTTTCTCATCCCCGTGCCTTTCAGCATATAGTAAGCAAGAAGAAATAATTACAGAACGATGTTGGGTTAAGTGAATAATGAACCCAAAATAGTGGAGAATAGTCTAGTGACCATGATGATTGAGGTGGACTTACAAAAATGGCAATTTCCTGGGGTTCACTCTATTGCTTCATCAGATTTACATATTGCTTCCCCCCAAGAACCTTAGAATATCTGTAAGGTTTTCCCCACCACAATCCTTTAAGATGGGCAAGGGATTTTCCTTGGTTTTATCCATTCCCCAAAGATAATAACACTACAATTAATATTCCTAAGGCACAGAGAAATGAAATAACTCACTGTTTACTGAGTTACTGTCTTCTTTCATTTAATAACCATCTGAGGGCCCACCACGTGCTGGGCAGGATGCTAGGGACTGAGGGTACGGGGGTCACCAAGAGAAAACCCTGCCTCACGGTGGATCTGACGATACAGTGGGGTGTCCAGCCAAGCAGCCAGGCCAGTACATTACAGTGACAATAGTGATATATGAGGGCGTTTGAAGGATACCTGAAAGGGGCAGCTGAGTCAGACCAGCAAAAGTGGGCAGGGAAGCCCACTTTCAGACCAAGATGTAAAGGGTGATCTAGTCAGACAAAAGGGAGAGGACGGCAATGGGGGGGAAGGTGAGTTAGCAAGTGGTCCATGTCAGAGGCACTGGAAGTGATGTTCATGAGGCTGGAAGGGAGCCCAGGTGGGGAAGGGGGGCGGGGGAGGCAAGGCCAGAGCTGTAAACAGAGTTCAGGGTAGAGCTAGTCAGTGGGGCATCCAGGAAAATGATTAAGCTGATAGAAAAGTTATTAAAAAAAAACGTGTCTGAAAAGTGTTCATAAAATAATATTTACGGGGTTTTTTGTTGTTGTTTTGCTTTTGTTTTTCTTTTGCAATCTGATTGCATTGCTTGGACTCAGCAAAGCTGAGAAGTCATTTAATCCCATCCAATCTCCTCATTTTATAGACAACAAAAGTTGAGCCCAGAGAAAGTAGGTGACTTGCATAAGGTCACAAACCTGGCTCTCCAGCTCAGGGTGACACAGACCCAGATCTGCGGTTCCTCCCACGCACTGCTCTCTGCTGACATTGCCTATTTGCCTGTTTCCTGGTTCCTTTGAACCCTCGGTTGAATTCTTCTGAGTCCCAGGTGTGCTAAGTAAATAATTTTTGTGTGGACTGAATCGATTATAACAATTATTTTCCAGAAGTTATAGTAAACATGTTGTCAGTGCCCAGTCATTCCCCCCGTTTCGAATATGCTTGCTATTTCCAAACTCTTCAATTAAGTTTTCATGTCTTGCTGGAGCTGTGATAAAGGCAATAGGTTAAGGCTCCAACATGTACAAGTTCGACTTCAAAAGGCTTATTTTAAGCATACAGTTAAGATGGCAAACATTAAACATGCTGACCGTTGCAGTTCGATGATTAATGCCACAGATAATAACCGAACATGTTTTATTGCACAACTGATAACATGCTCACACAATGAAGACACTAAGATACTTTGAACTATTCAACGTGCCCAAGACTAAATGCCAGCATTTGTTTTTATAGTTTTTGTAATCTCACCTGCTAAGACCCTTATCTTCATAAAACCACTGAGTTCCTGAATAAATATTGTGCCACAGATTTAAATCTTCTGGGGGATTTGATGCAAGTGGTTGCTGGATTTTACGTCTGAGAAGCTCATATCTAAAGCAAAAGACAAGCAGAAACATCAGGATTATCTCAACTAATGTTATTACCAAAATTCAGGTTGTTTCATGGTATGAGTGTCTGGGGTGTGCATGTAAACGCAAAGAAAACATCTTAATTTACAATCACCAAGTTTTTTCCAGATAGTCATTGCCTTCTAGCTCAAGATTCACATATTCAATTATTTTGAAACAATCAGCTACATTCACATTTTACTATTATCAGTAAGAATGATAACATTTTAGATTTCTTCTATTTCAGATTTGCCAAAACTTTATCGCCAGTTTCACACAAAGTAGAAATACAAAATGCTTGTAAAGGTAATGATTTCCTAAGACTTCAACCCATCAGGGCTTTATAAATAATGATAATATTATCAACTTGCTGCTCTTGGCTAAGTGTCAAGTGTAGACTGTTAAAAAGCTATTTCAGAATCACACACTTCCCTTTCATCTTATCTGTGTCCCTGACCACATTCTTTACAAGTTTCCAGATAATAACACCATGCCAAGGAACTACTGTGCTAGCTTTGGAATTTTGAGGCGTATTTGTGTAAATGTATTATTTAGAACATGCATCAAATTTGCCTAACATATAATTAAAATCTATTCTGAAAATCAAGAGAAGGATCACATCAAAGATCGTTAGACAACAGTGATGGTCGTTTCAAGGGGTTTTAGAGCTTCACAAAACTATATTTTGATTTTGATGAACTTCTATGGCTCTATATAAGTCAAGATATGCAATATGAAATTGTATTCAAGTTATGAGTGGGGACATCCAATCAGGAACTAGTTCTGCATTCGTACATGAGTAAAAGTCTCTTTCCTTCCCTCCTTGAGACAAGACCGTAATAGGATCCAAAAGCACAGTCACTTTCTCTTACCTCAAATCGGGTCCGTTTGGTCTGGATGGTGGCTGCCATGAAATCGCAACATATGATTCACTTAGTGGAATCGCCAACAACGGGTTAATGCCCTGAGGTAGGGTGGGGTGGGTGGTAACATGGGTAGGTAAACTCTCTGTGCACCCTCCTAGGTACCCGTTACCTCCTGAACAAGCCACAATGGTGACAGAATAATTAGTGAAGGGAATCAGATGAGTAATTACTTGACTTAACACTGAGGAAGTAACATTGGTTATTGTGATGTGAGGGTCGGGCATGCGGATCTCATAGCTAAGCATGTCTCCATTTTGGATGAGTGGGGGTTTCCAAGTGACCTGAAAGAAAAGATAAATTTAGAATCAGTGTGACAACACAGGAACAGAGCAAGTGAACTTCACAAGGCCTAGAATTTTGCTCTGTCTTGTTTTCACTTAAGTCACTTTCTAAATGCCTCCTTTCGACTTAGCCTTTTGCACTAGACAGTAATGAAGGGTTTGGGATCAATTAGCAGTACACCAGGAACCAAATGAAATGCTGTTTCCTGGGTTTAGCTTTTAGTCGTGATACTTTCTAGGACTGTCAGACTAATACACACCTTGGCGATTCATCTCCACTGTGGGTGTTCTAAAGGACACAGAGCACACACATGGAGAAAATTCACACATCCACATGCATCAATGGGGCAGTGGCAGGATTTGACAGTTTTCTTGTTTACAGCTCAATTAAATGAAATATCAGAACTCCCTGCTTTGCATTGTTAGTGTGTACTCTAAATATGTAACTACCCTCTTTTTCTTTCTTTCTTTTTTTCCCTTTTTGGACTGTGGGGGTGGAGGACCATTCTTTGCATTTTCTGAGGATGCACAGTTGAGTTCCTGAATCTCAAGTGTGCATAATGCAAAAAGTAAAGCAACAGCAACTTCGATTGTCAAAGACAAGAGATAAGCTTTTAAAATGGCAAGCAAAGGATGATCCTATTTAACTAACACATGGACCTCAGCATGAGAAAGAAAGAAACATTTTGTGATGGGATACTACATTGTTGAATATTCCTTTTCCTTTTTTTTTTTTTTGGCTAAATTTTGTAAGGCTGTAGTGGTAACACACTCATGCTTTGAAGGTAAAAGAGCCCTAATAAAATGTACATAGGCCATTAAAAAAATCACTTTTTTACCTACTATTCTGGTTCTTCTCTCATCATTGCCTTGCAATGTTCCTTAAAGTTTAGAGTATGTATTTCATCTCTTAAATAGACTGTATGCTTCTGGATGGCAGGGCCTAAATTGTATACCCATTTAATGTCATGCACGCAGAGATGGAGTATTATATTCTTTTCCTTAGCATACAGTTATTTTGAAAATTTAAAAGACAGATTTCCACAGAGTAATATGTAATGATATTCACATTTGTAACTCTATACAAAATCAAAGTCAGAAAGAAGTAATAGAAAAATTAGAATACAGAAGAATTGACCAACATTTTCTATCTTAAATCAAAGAGAAAACAATTTCCTCCAGAAGGAATATCACCTGAGATTTCCAGAGGGCATTCTTACTGGTAAGTGGCAGCAAAGTGGGCTCCCGCCACATGTCAGTGGGCTAGTTGCTTGCTCATTGCTGTCCTCATTTAGAATTAACAATGGCCCAATACCTACTCAGATTTTACTACATGGTTTGAAATCATTGCTAATTTGAAAAACTTCTTCTTGGAGTGGCCCACACTGTTTTCGGGTGGAAAGAAGTTTTAAATGTGTACCTTATGAGCATAGCAGATTTGTCTGGATGTAGAGAACATCAAAGAAACCTAAAGAGCAAAGGTTGTAGAAGAGACATAGGATTCTATTTGTTTTGTAGGTGCAGTGCTCTGTGGATTCAAAAAATGAGTCAAGGTCAAACTCAGGGGACTTCTTGATGCTTGTAACGTAAATGAAAAATGGAAGGGTTATGACAGCTAAATTCAACCTGACTGATACATGGAATACCACTTTTTTTTTTGCCTCTCGAGCCAGAACATTCTGAGTTCAGGTCAAGGTTTGGCAGCACTTGAAAGAATTAAAACTTAGGAGATCGTCTGTGCAATTGAGCTAACAGTGAATTGATTTGGAAGTTGGTATTCAGACTGAGAAGAAGCACTCATAAGATAAAACTTGAATAAGATATCCAGAAGAGATTAAAAGATTTGATGTAATGATTCTGAAGACAGTCATTTGAAGATCTTTGGGGAAAAAATCCCTATTTTATATACTATAAATGTTTACATCTGAAAATTACCTATTTTTCTCATTTAAAAACTACAGAGTTAGGAAAAAAAAAAAACCTCTTTTTGACAGTAGTGAGTTGGAAGACATGAATCCACTTCTACAGAAATTTTTAGAAGGACTTTTATGTGAAGAAGACCATTGTTCTCATAGTTGGTAAGCTAACAGAAATGGTTTCTAACTTGGTTACCTTCCTGAAAATATCCCAGAACCATTATTAAAAATAAATGCATTCAAGATTTTTAAGTAGCCAGCTACCTAAATATTCTATTCTATTCTTTCCTATGCTCAAGATCACATTTACTCCAGTGCAGGCAAAAATGTATGAGACTGAAATTTTCAGTCTGCTTAATTTCCCATGTTTTTTTTTTTTTATGTATACATTGTCTACAGGAAGGATTATGAAATATTGTTGCATCTCAGAAAACCTAGAAAGAGCATGTTCCTGGCCTGAATAAACAAGAGATGCACTCTCTAAAACAAGAATTTTACACTGAAATCTTTTACATAGAATTATAGTCTCTTACTAGAAATATAATGTTTATTTCAGAGATGCCCTGACTACCATAATTATTTATTTTAGTTGAGTGGTACATAATTGTTGAGATTTCCATTTTTCTGTTTAGTTATTATTTTTCAGAAAAAAAGAACAGGTGGGTAGCTGGTTAAGTGTTTAAGGAGCAACTGACTTGAACCAACTCTTTCAGATCCCTGAAGAGTAGCTTCCCTTAAAGAATCAAGGCATCTGCAGGGTGCCCGGGTGGTTCAGGTGGTTGAGCATCTGACTCTTGATCTTGGCTCAGGTCACGATCTCATGGTTGTGGGATCGAGCCCTGCATTGGAGCCTCAGTGTGGAGCCTGCTTGAGATTCTCTCTCTCTCCCTCTGCCCCTCTCCCCTGCTCTCTCTCTAAAATAAAATAAAATAAAAAGATTAAAATTAAAATTAAAAAAAAATAATTAAGGCACCTCCAAAGATCCCTACTGTAAGCAAAAATTTATGAATGCAGGTCAGTTGATTGGCCTCTGGCCTGAAAAAGTAACACAAATGAATATTGTAACTTTCTTCCTTTTTTAACTCCATCAAACTATATTTAAGAACTTTATGAAGATTTATGAAGATTGACATAATGGGTTGAGAATGGGTTCAGAATCAATGTCCCTGATTGGTGACCCAGACTATTCAACTGAAGCTGTGAGACTTTGAGCAAAATACTTAACATATCTGAGCCTCAGTTTCCTTCACGTCTACTGTGAAGAGACCATCTTTGCCTTCATGTCTATATACGGTTGCATAATTCTAGCACTAGTTCATACAAGGTGTGAGTATACAAGGACCAAGGGTGTGGACCATTTGACTCCATATAGCAATTCCTCTTGACAACAGACTCCCCGGCAAAGCTTCTCTTACAGAACAAGGTGTATAATAAGTATTTGTTGAAATAAACTTAAATTTCTCTTTCAGAATATCATCCCTTTCTTTTAAACTTACATAAATTTGTACACTTTCTCTCATGGCAAGATACAAATCTAATATCTTAAATGAAAACCGACTGTTAATGTACAAATGAAAAGTGGGGTGTGGCCCTTTACCTCTGCCTCGTCCCATGACCTCTCCACGGCAGGCTACCCTCCTAAATTGAACAGGTACTATCTTGGGATATAGTGTTCCATACTTTCTGGTATGCTCAGATAAACAAAGCAAATATACCCACATATATGTAAGCTGTCTCTCTTTAATTTTTTTTTACCAAAAAAATGTTTATTCTATTCCTACTAACCTGTAACTTAATTTTTACACTTAACAATAGACTACAGGCATATTCATTTTTGTTTTTTGTTTTTTGCTATTACATAATACTCCTTTCATGATTGAAAACAAATTATTCACTTTTTATCCTATTGACATTTCCCTACTGCTAAAAACAATACTTTAAAATGTATATATACATATCATTGTATTTATTTTTATTGGATAGGTTAGCAAGAATTGCTATGCCAAAGGTGCATTATGTTTAAGTTTAATGATTATTGATGGATTACTTTCTGAAAGGTTGAGGTAATTCACTTTATTACAGAAAATGAAAGAAAGTGTCCATGATCTGTATCCTCAGAAACTATTAAAACTACCACTCTTTTTAGTTTCTGCTTATGTATTACTTATTATTTTACTTAGTTATTAATTATTACTTAATTATTTCTCCAATTAGTTTGCATTCTCTTTGCTTTTTTGTGAGCTATAAATATTTCCAAATATTATTGACACTTTACATATCTTCCTTCCTCTTTAAATTATCCATATTTTATACATTATTTTCTATTGAATTGTCTTTTAATCATAAATTATTAGAAAAGTAAATTATTAGAAGTTCCTTCTATGAGACATGAATAGACACTTTTCCTTTTTTTTTAAATTTTTTTTAGTGTTTACTTATTTTTGAGAGAGAGAGAGAGTGCGAGCAAGAGAGGGGCAGAGAAAGAAGGAGACTCAGAATCCGAAACAGGCTCCAGGCTCTGAGCTGTCAGCACAGAGCCCTATGCGGGGCTCGAACCCACGAACCGTGAGACCATGACCTGAGCAGAAGTCAGACGCTTAACTGACTGAGCTACCCGGGCACCCCTGAATAGACACTTTTCCAAAGGAGACATCCAGATGGCAAACGGATATATGAAAAGAGGCTCAACATCACTCATTATCAGGGAAATATAAATCAAAACCATGTTGAGATACCATCTCATGCCAGTCAGAATGGCTAGAAGTAACACCTCAGGAAACAACATATGCTGGTGAGGTTGTGGAAAAAGGGGAACTCTCTTGCACTGTTGGTGGGAATGCAAACCGATGCAGCTGCAATTGTACCTGTAAAACAGGGCGGAGATTTCTCAAAAAAATTAAAAATAGAACTACCCTACAACCCAGCAATAGCACTACTTTTGGAATTTATCCAAATGTAACAGGAGGGTGATTCATAGGGGCACATGGACTGCAATGTTTATAGCAGTGCTAGCAACAATAGTCAAATTATGGAAAGAGTCTAAATGTCCATCAACTGATGAATGAATAAAGAAGATGTGGTGTATATATATATATACACACACACACACACACACACACACACACACACACACACACACAATGGACTACTACTCGGCAATGAAAAAGATTGAAATCTTGCCATTCGCAACAACATGGATGGAAATGGAGGGTATTAAACTAAGAGAAATAAGTCAGTCAGAGAAAGACAGATACCATATGTTTTCACTCATATGTGGAATTTGAGAAACTTAACAGAAGACCATGGGGGAAGGGAAGGAAATAAGTTATGAACAGAGAAGGAGGCAAACCATAAGAGACTCTTAAATACAGAGAACAAACTGAGGGTTGATGGGGTGGGGGGTTGTGGGGGTGGGGAGGTAGGCGATGGGCATTGAGGAGGGCACTTGTTGGGATGAGCACTGGGTATTGTATATAAGTGATGACACAGGAATCTATTCCTGAAGCCAAGACTACACTGTATGTTAGCTAAATTGACAATAAATTAAAAATACATAAATAAATAAATAAATAATAAGTTCCTTCTATGTTATGGGGAAATAATCTATTATTCTATAATGTGTGTTACAGATTTTTCCCAATCTACCTCTTGGAGTTTAACTTTTTTTTTTTTTTAATGTTTATTTATTTTGAGAGAGAGAGAGTGTGGTGGGGGGAGGAGGGGCAGAGACAGAGAGAGGGAAAAAGAGAGTCTCAAGCAGGTTCTGTGCTGCCAGTGCAGAGCCTGATGCAGGACTTGATTTCACAATTCGTGAGGTCATGACCTGAGCTGAAATCAAGAGTTGGTCATTTAACTGACTGAGCCACTGAGGGACCCACTTTTTTTTTTTTTTTTTTTTTTTTTTTGGTGAGGGGGAGTCTTATGGCTTGTAGGAAACAAATTATTTTCTAGTTAAATATAACTGTATTTTCTTTTAAGACTTCTGAGTTTCTTTCTTTCTTTGTTTTTTCTTTAGAAAGAGCCCCCTAATCTTTAAATTATATGGAATTTTTCTTATTTTTTAAGATTTCTATTTTTAATGTTAAATTTTAAATTTAATTTTAATTTACTTACGATATAATGGAAAGATCTTTTTTTTTCTTACACATGGACTGTCAGCCAGTATCATTTTTGAAGCAAACCATTATTTCCCAGTGAAATAAAATGTTTCTTCTACAATAACTCAAGTTCCCATGTATACTTGTATCTGTGTCTAAAGTCCAGTCTGCTCCAATGATCATTTGTCTATTGTTATGCCAACACCATACTATTGTCATTTAGTAGATTTATAATAAGTGTAAATACTGAAGAAGATGTCACCTCGGTATACTTTTCTTCCATAACTTTCTAGAATATTTCAACTATTTAGTCTTCTTTATATAGTTAAAGATCATTTGATCCAATTTGAAACAAAACATTATTGGCATTCTGATTTTGAATGATATTAGGTGTATATGTCAATCCTAGAAGGACTGACATGTTGTGGAATTAACTCCTTCCATTTAGGAAGACAGCACGTTCTCCATTTGTTGTAGTGAGAAGTTGAGAACAGCATGTGCTCTTGGAACCACCATGGTGGGTAAGGCGGCTCTTCTCTGTATGTAATCTTAAGCAGGTTACTTCATCTCTCAATTCTCAGTTTTCCTTCCTGTGAAATGGGGATAATAATAGTGTCTATCTGAGAGGGTTGGGTTAAGGACTAAATGAGAGCAATTCCTGGAACTTAATATGAACTCAATAAATAGTAATCATCATTATTATTTTGTTTTCTTCCATAAGATGTTATATAGAGATACATTTTATGGTTTGATTTAAGCAGACATCAAAGACTGGAATACTTCACAATTAGGTGATAATGGTGATGAAGACTCAACTCTCTTCACTTTGGGTTCTTATCAGATTTGTTTGTAAATGAGCAACATTAAGAGTACACACCCAAGTAACACAGTGAGCAGACAATCTGGAGGGCACTGTTGCTTCTTGTGACACACACAACACAGCTGGTCCTTCAGTGGTCTGAGCCCAGCAAGGACTCTACTACATGAAGACTGAGAACTGCAGGACTGTTGTCTTTTATTCTGCTTTAGCTGTGGAAAGTGGGGCTGCACCCACGTCATCGCATTCAAGGAAGTTTGTTCATGACATCACATCATTACACAACTTAGTTATTCTTTTATTTATTTATTTATTTTGAGTAGGCTTCATGCCCAGCATGGAGCCCAACACAGGACTTGAACTCACGACTCTGAGATCAAGACCTAAGCTGAGATCGAGAGTTGGATGTTTAAATGACTGAGCCACCCACGTGCCCCACAACTTAGTTATTTTTATGTGTTTTTTTATTAGTCCTGTATCATACTCAAGACTTAGTGAGTGCAGCAATCTTATAAATCTTTTGCTCTTATAAAGTGAAAAGAATTGTGTCTTAATCACCAGCATTCTTATAAGTCAACTTTATCATAATCTGATTTTACATTTAAGTTTTGCTAGAAATGGCTGCTGAACTTTACAAATCCTTTTTCTGTATCTATTGATAAAAAATATATGATCTTTTTTCTTTGATTAGTTGATTAAGAAGTATGTTGATAGATGTCCTGATTTTGAACCATTCTGACGTTTTTGGAGTCAAGCCAAATTTGTCCTGGCGTGCCATTCTTTTAATATATTCCTTAATTCAATTTGCTAATATTTTATTGAGAAGTTTTGGACGTATATTCATATATGAAATTAATCTATAGGTTACTGAACTATCTATTTCAAGTATTGGTACAGCATTTACCAACTTTATAAAATGCCATAAATGTTCTTAAGTGATTAAATACCAAATAAAAGTGCATGGTTTTCATTTTTTAAATAATTTTTAAAAAATGTTTATTTATTTTGAGAGAGAGAGAGAGTGAGTGTGTGTGCATGAGTGAGGGCAGGGCAGAGAGAGAGAGAAACTCAAGCAGGCTCCACCCTGTCTGTGTGTAGCCAACTCAGGGCTCCGTCTCGTGAATGGTGAGATCATGACGTGAGCCAAAATCAAAGAGGCTGACGCTTAACCAACTGAGCCACCCGGGCATCCCTAACAGCTTTCACTTTTTCAGATAACCTCTGTGACATCATATATTATTTCTTTTCTTTATAATCAAACAATCAAATACAATGTTAAGAATTTAATTTTGGGGGTGCCTGGATGGCTCAGTAAGTTAAATGTACGACTCCTGATTTCAGCTCAGGTCATGATCTCACAGTCATGGGATCGAGCCCCATGTCTGTCTCAGAATGGAACATGGACCTTGCTTGGGATGCTCTCTCTCTCTCTCTCTCTCTCTCTCTCTCTCTCACTCTCTCCCCTTCCTCACTTGCACACACGCTGTCTCAAGATACATAAATAAACGTAAAAAATATGATTTTGATATGCAGTGTGGT
This sequence comes from Panthera tigris, assembly GCF_018350195.1. Classification (NCBI taxonomy): domain Eukaryota; kingdom Metazoa; phylum Chordata; class Mammalia; order Carnivora; family Felidae; genus Panthera; species Panthera tigris. The sequence goes on from NC_056678.1 coordinate 53,788,880, forward strand.
CTACAATTTTCTCTTCTCTAAGCTCGAATCTATGCCAAGTCATACCACACCTTTTTACACTTATTACTATGTTACCTTGTTTTCTAGTTGGCTGAAGTAGGTGGAGTTTCCCTTGCTTTTCTGGTTAGACCGTGACTTCTCACTGGCAGCACGGTGTAGCAGTGAACAGAACACGTGGCACAACACGGCAAGAACTAAGGAGAAATACCAATCCATTCCTGTTCTACCCCATCCTATAGGCTGGTGTTCTTTCTTCTTAATCTGTTTTTTTTTTTTTCCTTCTCCTAAGTCCTTGTCACTCTGGGAATGCCAATATTTATTTGTGTAGTTCTGTCTAAAATTCAAGCTCCGTGATAGTAGGGATTCTGTTTTGGTCTCTGGTGTATTCTCAGTACTAAAATAGGCACTCATGCAGGTGCGTTATTGCTCAATAAATGTTAGCAGAATTGAAGCTATTATTAGTGCTGTTGCTGTTGGTATTATCAAAAATTTCTTTCACCTAATACTCAGAATGACTCTCCGTGGTAAATGGTGAATGAATTTTTTAACCAGTGTACTAATGACGATACTTCTCATTAAGATTTTATGTACATGCCATTTTAACTTTTAAATATATTTTACACAAAGAAATCACTGTATTGCAGTCACATGCCTTTGTGTACCAGATAAGCCACATCACCAGAAGATGTACTTTGGCAATCTTAAGATCTTCCTGAATATAATGTGAGTCGATAATACTGAAGCACAAATATGTCGTTTTAATATTTAAATACATATCATCCTATACTAGATTTAGTCGACTATTCCTAAAGCATCTCTTCATGGTTACCTTTTGATTTTCTAGTTGCAAATAAAATGAGAATTAATAAAAGGTGTGATTTTTTTTAAAATTAGCATTAATATGCAGTGGCCATATATTTCAGGTACCTATATAGAGACTTTTAGATTCCTGACCTGGTCAGCGTGAGCCTGGGAAATTCAGCTTCCTAGCCAAGCTAAATAAATTTAACTCTAACAAGTGGACAAGCCACGTACGTTATTCCATTCCTGGATAAGGTTACAAAATCAAAAGTTGGAATAAAAAAGAAAGGAAGAAGAAAAAGCCAGGCCATTAGTTTTGGATACCTTTGATCATTATCTACATACGCTGAATCAAGTAGCCTTGTGCATGGAGACATTATTCTTCTGTAAATATTTGTTCTTTTTAAAGATCTGACTAGTTATTAAACTTTTGTTATAAAGAATCCAGAAAAACGTCCATTTCATAGCTTTGCCTTTGAGAAGGGACAGTGTTTATGTTGCATTATATTGATTGGTAATGCTACTGACATCGTGCAAAATTCCCTCAGGATTGTAACAAAAAGTTGTTTCTGGAATGATTAATAACTCTAGGTTTGTTTGGGATTTTGTTTTGTTGTCTTGTTTTTCTTTTGAATGAAGAACAACTCTTAAGGTTGCTCAATTCATATGAGAAACATAGTATATCATATGCTTCAAATTAATTTCCTTTTTAGCGTATTATCAACAGAATTCTACACACATTTGATATTGCTTTGACCGTGATATTGCTTGGACCAGCCTCTTCTTGAAACTAAAAAAGGCTTTTCCAAATAGATTTTAGTTTGTAGGTCAAATTAAATTTCTTCAACAATTTACACTATTTAGCAACACCTAGTGTTTGCTTTTGGTGGGGGAGAGAGAACACACAACATAGATCCAAGGAATAATCTCAACAGATGAACTTTGCTGTTATGCAAATATCCTTTGTTTTGTGCTCTGGTGAGCAAGCTACTGTACCAATGCTTTTGGCAGTGGTACAAGACTGAATCCATGGAAGCGTGTGTGTATTTACACAAAAGAGGCTTCTAAGCTACAGAACTCCCTCCTGTTTGGTTACACTAATTTCCCTTGAATGAAGTTTGTATGCAAGCCAAAACAATGGTAGTTATCCTGTCCTCTAGAGTTCATTCCCAGTAGAATGAAGTGAATAATTGAACACTTTCTAGATAGCCCAGGAATGCGCTATTTTTATTCCTTTCCCCATCATTTTGATTCTTTGATCATTAAAAAAAAATCAGAATATGGATAATTGGAACTTTTGTTAGCATGCTAATCCATTCCTCCGCATTTCCCCATCTCTTCTCATTTTCTGATCTATTTAAATCTGACGTGGTGGTTAAGCTAAGCATCCCATTGTGGCATTCAAAGTATTTCAGGTGTGTGAGGCAAAAGGAAGCATCTCGACAATATAATTAAGGGGATACAGGGAGAAATGAAAAACTGACATCAAATTCAAGATAGTTTGGGCCAAAGGCCAAAACCCAGTTTTTTCAGTGAATGCCTAAAATGGCAAATGTATGCGTTTTGTCAGTAGATGGCTCTGTTCAACACGCAGTCAATCCAGGGTAAATTCCTAAGTCTGCAAAGGAGACAGAACACTCAGTGTCTTACCTCAGCTGAATCAGGTCCTAGCACATGCACGACAGGTGGCTGTACCCCAGCAGGTCGTGAGGGTCTTGTGGTCACTGCTACCCAATCACTGCCGTTCGTACCTCCATTAAGAGTGCTCATCAGTACCCTATATTCATATTTTGTCCATGGGCTGAGAGCAGAAGTCTTGTCAATAAACCTCATGGAATGACTTCTTGGGAGAGTCACCAGGGTAGTAACTTCTTCCTCCCCTTGGGCTCTTCTGTCAATTGTGAAGTTCTCCACTAAACCGTTGGGGTGAGTAGGAGGTTGCCAAGATATAATCACAGATGTTGGGGTATCAGAGAACAACTCTGGACTTGGGATACCTTCTGGTGCATCTGGGAGTGTCCAGACAGTCTGGGACTCTGGTGAGAGGGAACACCCTTTTGAAGTACAGGCTTCCACTTGAAACTTATAGGCAGTATATGGGCGTAAATGGATCACCGTGCAATTAGTGACATTTCCAGAAGTTTTCCGGTAGAGATGACCGTGTTGGTAAATGTTATAATGGGTAATGACCCCATTGGGCTTTAAAGGATGTTGCCAGATGACTGACATCGTTCTTGACTTCACGTCCAGAAGAACTGGAGGGTCCATCGGTCCAGGTTCTATAAAGTAGAATAAATTCAAGAAGTGATATCTCTCGGAAACTTCCCACAGCTTCTCAAAATGAAGTTAAAATAACCCTCCTATCAAGGTATGAAATTCGTCAATTGGCAAAGGCCAGTTAATAAATAAATAAATAAATGTCACAAAGACAAGAACCCTGACTGCTCATAAATGTGCAAGAGGTACTCGTTGGATACTGCTGAACTAAACTGTCATTTTCCTTTCTAAGATAACTTCATTAAAATCATTTCTCTTTATTAAAGCTAATGATTAAAAATATCAGGAGGGCTTTTCTGAAATACAGATATTATTAGAGAAATATACAAGAGGGCTATGGTAAGCAAAGTTCCAGCTTCACCACATTTTTCTAGAGCCCCAGTAACTAATTATAATCAATAACACTATCATAACAAACCTGCATATTTTACAGCCCAGTAAAATCCTTCAGCATCTCTCATTATATATTCCATATTATACCTAGTTCTGTTTATCATTCTAATCCATGTTTTGCAATTTATCTACTCCCTGTTAATATTATAGGTGATTTTTTACTGTGACTGTGACAGAAGCTGCCGATTTAGCTCTTTCACCTACTGATAAATAAACAATGCACAGATCTGACCTTTAGGTTAACAGGTTTTATGCTTGCTCTACTCAGCACTCTAACTGATTCAATTATCATAAAGGTTCAGGAGGCTCCATGAATACTGAAAAAGGCCCACCATATGCCTGCCTAGGTGTTGTGGAACAGCAAATATTCTGCAGCCCTCCAGAGAAATTCCTTAATTGTAAATAATTTCACCATGCGACACAATCAAGTCACCTTGAATGCAAACCCCTCAGCCTGCGGAGGCAAAGTGTTATTTAAGCTTTACTGGGCTGCGTTAAATTCTGCAATTTGAAGGGCTGTTAAGTTTTTCAATTGAAATTTCATTTAAAATGCAGGTGCTTTTTATTATATGGAGGCTTTACTGCTCTCTAGGTACAAGCAAGAACATGGTGCAATAACACAAATCTGGCTCAATCACTGATCAGTAACAGCTGTAATTCCAGAACATTTAGCATTCTTATAAACCACGGCCTGAAATCTATAAATTGCTACAACAGATCAAGAAAATACTATATCCCCCTTTTCTGCCCACAGCAATTTTGACATTTATGAGATTTTTCTGTGAACATTAGATTTTATTGAAAATCTTTAGAGAAGATATACTTGGATTTAGTAATTGTTTAAAACAGCGTTGATTATGTGAGTGTGTGGACGTGATTCAGTGTTACACCCAAGGTTTAAATGTGAAATGCAACCACTGCTTCTTACAGTCAGTGACTACAGTAATAGCTGGTCATGTGAGCGTCCATAGGAACGCACTTTCGCACAACACGATCCACGTATTTGTCACCAACCGGACTGATGGTAGGGTCATAATTACTTTTTTGAGAGGAAAGACGTTGTACCATGTGCTAACCCTGAAGTCAAGCCATTTCTGACCATTTGGTAATGCACCCGATTTGAGGAGAAAAATCCTGAAAGTACAGTGATTTTGATATGGGTCGCATTTTCTGTGTTAGTCTGTTATCAACTTTCTCTTTAAAGCTTTCTTAAAACCACTGTGACCTTTCTTACTTTTGATCTCTGATACATAGTAGCAGCCCCAATTACTATATGAAAACAGGGATACGGATCCTTTTTTTATTCATGCTGGCCATCCAGATTTAGCTAAGAAGAAACAAGCGTGAGTCTCACAAGATGCCAATGTCGTTTTGGAACACCAGATCCTCTGAGATCAGGGTCCATAAAATCAGTGGCAGAGATTGAAGCCTTTATTGTCTTACCCTATGTCACCCCCGCCCTCTAAAAAAGAATAATATACATTTAAGAATCAGAATCATTTCCATTCGAGTTTTCAGCAGGGTCTTGCTTAATTAATTATGTCTCATTTGTACACTATCAAACTGTGAGCTTCTTCAGGAAAAAGGAGCAGCAATGACACAGTTTGTTCTCTGTTATGATGGGGATAAGCCTTTTATTTCTCCCGAATCGGATGATAGTTTTATAGGTGAAACATCTACGGTAATGAGATGAACTGGCACTTTAAGCCCTCACAGAGCACGAGCTTTCCTTAAAGATGATCTCTTATCTTGGGAAAGACGAGATGTTCAATTTCAATTTCATGATTTTTTTTCCCCTTAAAAGCCAGCATACATTTTATTAGCTTCCCGCTCTAGCTGAGTAGGCTCCCTGCTCTTGTTGCACGAAGGGTCCTTAAACTTGTGTGATTCAGGAGAGGAAGCTGAAAGCAGCCTCATTAGCTCCTTTGGCCGGGGAAGTGTTAAAACCTGACTCCCGGCACTCTTCCAATTTAGTGCTTTCAAATGATAAGCCGAATCATCTAATTCTATATACAAATCAACTGGCATGCTACTGCATGGTGGAAAGGGTCACCACAATTATGTAAAACATGAGTAATAACTGTAATTGGGGTAGTTTGCTAATACAATAAAAAGCTCTGAACATGAGGAAAGTTATGCTCACAGCAGTAGCTATCACTTTCTAAAGTAAGAATTCATGGATGAAATGACATGAAAAAGATGGTTATAAAATTTTAATGGAATGATAAAAGGCAAAAGTCAGCCTCTCAGCTGAATTCTTAAAATCCCTATATATCACAATCAGCTCCTTAACTGTAAAATCAATGTGGAGTATAACATGTTGTCAATGCGGCTGTCACTGGAGGGGAGACTGGGAAGTATGACAGCCACACAGCTCAACTGGCCAGTGATGAAAATACAACTGTACAGCCCTCTCCGTGGGTGTAATTGTTTAGAGAACTCCCCCCACCCCCGCCGGAGGTGGGAACGGGAGCATCCTTTCTGTTCAGATCACTGATTCATGTTTCAGGCCATTTCATTACAGCATTAATAACAGAGAGTAGTTTCATTTTGGCAAATGAAATTATCTTTTATGGGAAACTATTTTGCTCATCAGCTTCAAAAGTTCAGACGCAGCCTAAAATAGAGCCATAAAATTGTTAACAGAGGGGTCTGCTTATTTTCATAGTCAGGTGTGCGAACTGGGAAGGGTGTGGGCGCACATGCACGCGCATGTGGATGTGTGTGTGCGTAGGAATAAATGGTCTGAATGACTCACGCTTTCGGTGTGTATATAACTTCCAGTGGTTTCCATGGGCCTCCTACGCTCGTTCGCTATTAGCGTTACCCACGGAGCGCTCGGTTTTCCTGTTATGTTCTCATTATTGCCCTAGTGAAGCAACTTCTAGTTAAAAACTCAGTTTAAAAGCTCTTTTCAGTAATACTAACTCCACACAAGAATATCCCCCAAATTTGCCCATGAATTAACACGCAAGGTAGCAAAATATATGGATGTATGATTATATAAAGCAATACGTTGTAAGCTAATTGTTAATGTAGCCTTTTGACATTCACTCCTGATACGTTAGCAGAAGAGTGATGGATTCCAGCTTCTCTTTAATCATGAATTCTTTTATCAATTCATTATTTATACCCCAACTACTTTCCCAAGGGATTCTTGACAGCTCATCATAAGACTTAAATGTAATAGGACCAATAAAATAAAGAAATATTAATCTTGTAATGATAAAGGGCACGAGAGTTGTATCCCAAAACAAATATTAAAAACGGGTTACTCTTATTTTGCACAAAAATGAACATGCAGCTTCTTGACAACTGATAAAATAGGAAGTGGGCAGTGAAGCATAGGAATTGTTTAAGAAAGCTTGGTGAAATTGAAAGAATACCATTTGATAGTCTGTAAGGAGGAGAACCAGTACTGGGAAACTCTTTTTCTCCATCTCTCCCATGAGAGAGTGGAGGGAGTGTAGCTTAGGAAGAATGTTTTGATTTCTGAACTGGGGCATGTTTTGGAGTGAATGGCTTTGAATTCTTCTTTGAAAGTTTGGGACAGAAAATCAGAAGTGTCGATGTGAGAATTTATGAAAGCAGAAAAAAAGTCCTAAAAGAATTGGAGGTTCCAGATTTGGAAGAACAGTATGCCTTACGTACCCAAAAGAGAGCCAAGAGCTCAGGGAGGAAATTGAGGCTGGGTGGATAGATTTTTCATTAATCAGTCCATCCTTTCAAAGGAGTTTCTATTGGTTGCTTTTAGCTTGGGTTCTTAGGATATTAAAATAAGAATGTAAAAATAATAATTAATATTTGCTTTTATTAATTCTGGAAATACAAGAATGTAGGGGGATGGAATCCATGCAACGGAAAACAAAGTATGTAGTGACATGGATACAGAACCATTTTGCTCTCCTAATCAGCAGATTAAATAATTTACTTTCTGGGGAACCTGGCTGGCTCAGCTGGTTAAGTGTCTGACCCTTGGTTTCGGCTCAGGTCATGATCTCATAGCTCCTGGGCTCAAGCCCCGCATTGAACTCTGTGCTGACAGGGCTGAGCCTGCATGATATTCTCTGTCTCCCTCCCTCTCTGCCCCTCCTCGACTTGTGCGCTCTCTCTCTCTCTCTCTCAAAATAAATAAATACTAAAAAAAATTATCTTACACCATGGATCTTCTCGATAAAATAGATACCTGTAATCGCTGGTGGAAAGGATAAATGTGTCAGTTAATATTTAAAGCAATTATGAAGCCTAGTTAGAATGGAGAAAGCAAAATAATTGTGCAACACTACTGAAACCCATAGTTCGTATTTCTTCGTTAAAATAAAATCTACTGATGTGAATATGCTCCACCCTAACTTTCAAATGCTATTTTCTCTCATATAGAAGGTTTTTAAGGTATAGATTGAGACTTTAACTTCCAAAACACACTAATAAAAAGATGTTCGCCATGTCAGATAGATTTTAAAATTTAAATACTCCTAAGAGCACAAACACATTTACTCAATGATCTAGAAAATCCTGCTCTAGAATTATCTTCATTAATGAATCCAAGTTTATGCCACAGTTTTACTTCTCCCTGTCACAAGACTCAGAGAGCTCACTCTCATTACAGGTTTCGAGAATAAGAAGAAGTGTTTTTCTTCTGGAACTCTCTCCCTATATATCCCTCCCCGCCTCATTTTGAAATAGACGTGATTTGGGGCTAGGAGACGCCTCTCGAATTAGAACATTCATTATCCTAGTGAAGACAGTCAGTGTTGAATCAAAGGGACAGCCAGCAGGCTGCCTCCGACCAAGGGAAAGAATGAGGATTGCTTTTGGGATTTCCTTCTCTTCCACCTGCCTCTCATCCTCACCCACCTCTCATCCTCATACATACCCCTATCATCTCCCACTGAGGCTGAAACACTGGCAGCACACTATGCAAGCCATCCCCCCAGTCTCACGTGTCGGTGGACACCTCCAACGGCAATTACGGCTTCTGCCTTCTTCTGGGCCAATTGTGAGGAAATAAATTTGAAATTTAATATTTAAGTGAATTCCAAATATAAATCAGTGCCTATTCCTTCTCCTGATTCTCTCCTCAGGGAAGGCTTTCCTGACACCCCACGTTGAGGGAAACGCTCTGCCTCTGGGCTTGCTTGCATAGAAGCCTCAGTTCTGTAGACTCTAACGATGGCTCTACTCTGTGTCCCCCTTGTCAGATAATGGATGCCTCAAGGAAAGAACAGCGTCTTAATCATCCTTGTAACTTTGATGTCTCTCTCGGTCCCTGGGACAGGGCAGGTACCCAGATAAAATTGGCTTGGTTGAATTTTCACGGATTTGCTTCCATAAAAGTCTCTTTAATTAGTACTTCCTGGCAATTTGGGGGCACCTGCTGTATATCAGATCCTCTACCAGGCCTGGGGTATACAGTCATCCCCCTTTATCTGTGGGGGACACATTGCAGCACCCCCAATGGATACCTGAAACTGCAGATCGTTCTGAGCCCTATACATACTATGTTTTTCCTATACATACGTACCTATGATAGTTTACTTTATACATTAGGCACGGTAAGAGATTAACAGCAATAACGCATAATAAAAGAAAGCAAGATGGCAGATAAGGGGAAATTACGGTACAAAGATAAATGAGACAGAGTCTTAGGTCCTGAGAAGTTACAATTCAGAACGAGATGTTGACGGTGCACAATACAAATCAAAATTCTGCGGTAGCAATGAGGAAGGAAGACTTCACAGAGGAGGTGATATTTGAGCTGAGGCTTGATGAATGAGTAGATTTTGCCAGACAACAAACAAGGAAGAAACTTGTTCTGTTCAATACAGATTTCAAGTAACATTGCAATGTCTTTCTTACTCCAGAAAAACCCCTGTTCCTTTGTAAACTGCCGTGAGAATCTCAAAGATGAATGAGGGAGCTGGGGATCAGATACTCAAAAACGCTGACAGAAAAAATAAAGCAGAATCCAGGTACTAGGATAACGACCCTCATTGCTTCCTTCTTTGTTCAAGGTGTATTTTAAGCGTGGGAAAAATAACAAGGTCTAATATAATGAATAAAGTGTGTTCAGAGTATTTAAAAACCATAAGAGACTCTTGAATGCTGAGAACAAACTGAGGGTTGATGGGGGTGGTGGGGGGGGAGAGAGGAAAGTGGGTGATGGGCACTGAGGAGGGCACCTGTTGCGATGAACACTGGGTGTTGTAAGGAAACCAATTAGACAGTAAATTATATTTAATATTAAAAAAATAAAATCCCACTGTGTAGGTGATAAGATACATACCCCTATCTATTAGCATACTCCAGGCCAACCTCATGAACAATCTGTCTGTTAGCAAAATAATGAGCTCATGAAAAATTATGTAAGTAAATCTACAAAATAAACTGCTTGAATCCCACAAACTTTACTTAATAATGTCTCTTAGATTAGTGGTTACAAATATAAATGTGGGTGGCTCAGTCAGTTTTATGTCCAACTTCGGGTCAAGTTATGATCTCAGGGTTTGTGGGTTCAAGCCCTGCATGGGGCTTTCTGCTGTCAGCACAGAGCTCACTTTGGATCCTCTGACCCCTCTCTCTGCCTCTTCCCTGCAGATGCTCTCTCCCTCTCTCTCAAAAATAAGTCAACATTTAAAAATATATATACAGATATGGAGTTTTTAAACTTCAAATTTCATAAAACAATCAGATTTTTAAAGTCTTTTAAAAACACATGATAACGAAATGGCCTACTCTAGAACCAGTTTGGGTTTTTGTTTTGTTTTGGAAGGAGAAAAGTAATTTTTAGAAAACAATCTCATTTTTAGTAGGTTGATCTAATTGCCTGTGTATTCCATACATGTTTGTTGTTCAAATGTCTGAAATAAAGACATTCCACATTTCAATCTTGTTCCCTGAAAAACTTTGTGAGAAACAGATTTTCCAGCTTTTGATGGTCTAGGGAATCTACATTTTTAAAGAAAAGTGGGCCATCTCATATTTTACACAGGGCAGGATTTTAGTAGGCCAAAGGACAGGCCCCCACGCTGAGGTTGCCGGAACCTTGCCCTTCCAGCGGCTCCAATTCCTATATGCATATACTGCACAGAAAACCATTGTAAACACACAAGGGAAAGGGAAGAAAACAATCGGGAGCAATGGTTATTTCATGTTAAAAAATACCAAAAATTTCAGTGGCTAGGTAAGTGTCTTCATGTTAGCAATCACACGTATCCGAGTCTAACACAATCTTTTTTTTTTTAAGATTTATTTATTTGTTTGTTTATTTTTTTGAGAGAGAGACAGAGCGCAAGTGGGGGAGGGGCAGAGAGAGAGGGTAACACAGAATCCAAAGCAGGCTCCATGCTCTGAGCTGTCAGCACAGAGCCTGATGTGGGGCTCGAACCCATGAACTGTGAGATCACGACCTGAGCGGAAGCTGGCCACTTAAATGACTGAGTCACCCAGGCGCCCCAGGTCTAACACAATCTTCATGCATTTTTGCAAATTGCAGACATGCCATGTTCTTAGACTGCCAGCAGCATGCAACACACACACACACACACACACACACACACACCCCAAAAACCATGAGTTGTTTGTATTTACCTGGTTGCAAATAGTCGAACACTACACTGACCAACTTGGCTGGAACAAACATCTTTTATTAACACACGTTTAACAGGATTTAAAATATTCATAGGAAATGTGCATTATTATTATTTGGCATCAGCACACTAGATTTTTAAAAATGCATGGAACTGGATATTGGTGGCACTCTGATAGAAATGACAAATTATTTGAAAAAAAAATCTATTAAGATTCTTCACAACCCTTTTCTCTGTCCATGAGAACTTCTCTTTGCACTCAAGCATTTGTTTCTCTGTGTGCAGTTCATTTCCTGCCTTGGTATCTCTTTCTGGTTTCAGCAGTGTCACAGGCTTGACGAAAATCACAGTCTTGCCATATCACACTAAAAACACTGCACTTGGTGACCTGTGTTGGCACCAGAAACTTTTGAGGCTTTGGTTGATGTAGAAAGGTGCATATTGATGGTATGAAATTTAAATGTGGGCATGAGGTGACTTCTCAGTTTTATTCTGTAAGACGGTATGTAGAGTTTTTATATTAGACATTGCACTTGGGCATCTGGGAGGTGCCGGTCAGGATCAAGTATGAAGCGCGATTCTCGCATGGAGCTGTCAGCATGGGTGGTTTCGTGTGCAATGCTTTGAAGCCTTGACAGAAAAACTGCTTGTGCCCAATGCCAATCACTCACTCTTTGTCAACTCAATTGCACATCCTTTCAGAAATGGCATCCATCTCCACGGACACCCAAAATATAGAGTACACTGCCATTATGTCTCAGGGGTAAGCATGCACTGGTAACTTAACCTGGAGGGGCAAAGGGCCAGCCTTTGGCTCTTTCATAATATATATGACTTTGCAGTGTGCACATGAGGCGTACAAAGAAAGAAGTCATCAGTTTCAGGGAAAGGACTTAAATAAAAATGATGGCTGGGTTTCTTGGGTTAATACCTGCTATATAATCATGTGTTACCAATTCTTAAGGAACATGAAGGGTTAATACTATTCCCTTCAAACCCAGTTCTAAAAATCACAAAGAAGGCAATGTCTTCAGTGCATGAAAATTCTAACCACATAGAGTCCGTAGACTTGTTTTATGGTCACTTAAGGCAGGAGTAAGTTTGTTCAACAAAGAATGCTATGCTAGTTGGTACTTTGCAATGTTTTGTACTTTATTTATGTGATAACTTCTTGCCTGTAGATAGAAGATCATGGCTTCTATTCAATGAGAATCACCCCTGAGGAAACCCAAGTGTTGCTCATTCTCTGTGGCCATGGAAATCGTGGGTGCCAAAAAGGGGACTGTTTCTCTTCTCTTCCAATGTGGCATTCTATGGAGTCATCCTCTCTGCAGTGGGCTGAATCATTAAATACTTTCAGTTAACCTTTATTGAGTGCCATCAAGTACGCTATATCTAAGAAGGAGGATTGGAAGCCTATTTTCAGTTGTTTTTAAAATAATGTTTCTTTAAAAATCTATTTTGAGTGTGAGCTCTCTAGTTCATAAATCTGCATACAGTCTGGTGACTAGGCTGCCAGGTTCCCTAGAGTGTGTGTGATGCTTCCCCTAAAAGGGGTGTAGGTGCATTGAGTGGTGCCTTAATGCTTTCTGGGTCTTGGGTGTCGTTTATTGCACTGTGCTGATAATTTACTAAATGGTACTCGAGAGACCAAAAGGACTGGATGTGCCCTTGTAAAGTACCTAACCTGCTCCTAGGGAGTGATTACAAATTGGGAGAAATGGATGAAGTATTATATATTATTGTTCTTCATGGCCTTTTCAAAAAACATAAAGTAAGCTTTAAGGAAGGTAAATAGTTCTGATTCTATCTCATTTGATGTCTTATCCTTACTAAAATAATATAATTAAGGGTATTGTAGCAATAAAAGAATCTACTTAATATACAATTGAGATTCTTTCAAATACCATATCTTTTGATTAATATCTAGCCTTTTGAAAGTCACTTGGGTCCTCATTGGATATAGAGCCAGAATGGCAATTGGCCAACAGAGCAACATCTTCTAAGAAGCCTCTGATTAAAAGACTTGACAAGATTAACCCTAAAAACCTCAATGTTCAAAAATACAGTGTCCTCATTCACTCCGTATAGCTTGATTTAATTTCAAACTTTTCTAAAAAAAATTATACTTCCATATATATATATATATATATATATATATATATATATATACACACATGTATATATATATGCCCCTATAGAGGTCATTTATATAAAACTAAACATTATAGCCAAATATTTATTTTCTATATATAACCTAGTAAAAACCTATATATGAAAACATAACTCTTTCGTGACAGACTCGAAAGCCTCTTAATTGATTATATAAGGCAATCCCAATCTAGTCTTTGTAATAGTGCAGAACCATTGTTATCAGATTATATTTCTCTATTCTGAAGTCTGTCTTTCAGGTGTGACTAAAAGTATAATGGGATCTGTTTCCAGGAAAAGGTATAACGACACGTTAAGCATCTTCATGAAGCAAGACCCCTATTTCATGTTCTTCTGCCTGTCAGGATTCCTCCAAAGCAGAGTACATTGAGTGGAAGATGATAACTTTCCTCTTGTAGGACACCTAGATGTACCCTGAAGGATAGAATGGGGCCATGCCATAAGTTATTGCGAATTCCTTCTTCCTGTAGTAGTTTTTCTTCTGAAGGCCTCACCCTCAAAATCCCCCAAGCCCCCATTTTTCTTCTTTCTGGAAGTCTGACTATCCTTGGCCTAGAAAAGATTATTGTCACTAAATGTCAAGAAAACAGGGGAGGCTTACTTCTCTGTTTTGGAAAAACTGAAGACATTTAATAGTCCCTAATGTAGACGACATTTGGCTGTGTATTGTTCAGACCACTTACTGTCCTCTGTGGTCACGAACAGAATCCAGGAACTATGCGCACTGCCAAATCCATTGGAGGCAACCAAGCGAAACTCATATTCTGTGTACGGTTGGAGATCTCTCACTTCATAGCTTAACGATGCAGAAGGATTGGAAAATAACCTACATAGGAAAGAAATGCTAATTAGGAAGCTTTAGACATTCAAAGAAATAAAAACAAGTAAAATCTTACTGCAAGGAATTTTCAGAGAATGTCAAATTCCAGGCAAGTACTGCAATTTTCTGTTGTCACAGGAGATCTCTCTTAAAATAAGGAGCCACTTGGCTGAGGGCTTGTAATATTGCATTTATATGAGATGTAAATTCTAGTAGTATTGAGAAAATTCTAGTCTACTATTGAGGCTGATTGCCACGTGGAATTTGTAGACTATAATAATTTTGTATCTACAGTTCAGATAGCATTTCTTTTTTTAGTTCAGGTGTATGTCTGCTTTATGCAATACCTATGCCCATGAAAAGTTAAAGGTGAAGAAATCCTATATTAATGCTATATAAATGGAAAATAGATAATTTTGCTGAGCAAATAATTATGGCCTAAGGAATTGCTTGTCTTTTATTTGAACTTTTAAAAGGTGGCCTTTATTTGTTGCGAATGAGAACTGACCTATTCACAAATTAAGGTAAAGTAAGTTATGTCCATAACATATAATCCAGGTGACAGTTAGGAGGATAGACAAAGTAACAGGCTCACTCTAGATATCCATGGGTGGAGTGGCCGGGCCTCATCTGGAGTTGGTATCTGGGAGAGCCGGGAGCGTTGTTACGAGCTGGTGTAGACCAGACAACCTGAAGACTGGTTGGAGTGGCAGATGAAAGCCTCGGAGGCAACACGCCATCTGGAGCTGTCGAAAAACACAGATGAATTAGAGCAGAGAAAACTGTGGAGAACATATGTTGGATGGAATCGAAATGCTCCATATACTGGAAAAACTGTTCCTCAGGATCAACAACAATGTTAAACATGGTCCATTTAATTTAACATTTTCATTCCTGAACTACTGTACTTCCTTATTGTTCATTTCAACACAATTACGTTAGTATTTCAACCTGAAAAGCCAGCCCCCAAACAGCAAGACAAATGAACATGCAGCACATCCCCACCTGTACTTCTGTTTATCTAATTGAAAACATGTAGGGAACTTAGTGAACCAAATATTAAAGTAACTTTTTAAATTAACTCTTTCCTCAGCAATCAAGCAATCAAACAGTGAAGGAGTCCAGATCTTTTCTTTCTCTCATCGATTATCACCCATTGCCACTTAATCCCGCGTCTACTCATGATCACAACTGGCTTTCTTTTCTTTTTTTTTTTTTTTTTTTTGGTGTTTTGAGGATGGTTTATTAAAATTGTATTTTCTACAATATTAAGTACACACGGTTGGCTGAAAATAGCACATTGCAGGTGTAATTCTCACTTAACGAAAACATAAAAACTGAAGTTCCTTCCCCA
The DNA here is from genome assembly GCF_018350195.1 of Panthera tigris. Lineage (NCBI taxonomy): Eukaryota > Metazoa > Chordata > Mammalia > Carnivora > Felidae > Panthera > Panthera tigris. The sequence continues at coordinate 53,804,286 of NC_056678.1, forward strand.
TGTGCTTTATACAGTCAGTTTCCCGTATTCAAATACATGGTGAGTTGAAGCATACATGTTGCTTTTCCTAGTCTGGTTGAATCTCTGGCAAATTTTTCCTGAATTCAGCCTGTCTGCTTGATATAATCTATCAGGGAACTCTATTTGAATAGTTCTACGAGGTCTAACAGGAATGAAGGAAACTAAAGTCCATTCGACTTAAAAAGAATGACAAGATGAGTCTGATTACTAAATTAATTTTTCCAACAGGTATAACTTGAATGAAACTATCATATAAAAATTTGTTCCAAAGCTAGTCAGAAGCAAAGCTCTGTGACTTCAGGAGAATCAAGAATCACCTAATGGCTCTCAGCGTATGTTTCTTACCTTTGGGATGGGGATAGTTTTCCTTTGCAGGATTGTTCGGAAAATCAGAAGTGATGTAAATAAAGCACCTTGTTTTGGGTCCTGGTAATGATGAGTTAGTTGTTGTTTTTGTGGTGATGATGATGATGATGATGACGACATCGGACTGATCTGAACTTTCTTTAGCATAATTTAAGTGCTAAGATACTGTAAGTTTTCAGGAACATCCTAATTTTAATATAAGCTTCTTTTTTAAAAAGTTTATTTATTTCTTTTTGAGGGAGAGAGAGAGAGAGAGCACAGGCACAAACAGCAGAAGGGCAGAGAGAAGGAGAGACAGAATGCCAAGTAGGTTCTGCACCATCGGCACAGAGCCTGATGCGGGGCTCGAACCCATGAACTGTGAGATTATGACCTGAGCTGAGATCAAGAGTCGAATGTTTGAACAACTGAACCTTCCAAGTGCCCTGTAATGTAAGTTTCTAATTGCCAAGGATTACTAGAAGCCATTGGTGAGGAAGGAGAAGGGATTACAATAATTAAAAGTTCATTTTCAACTTCTTTTTATACACAACCTTACGTAGTGTGTGATTTTATATACTTTCCCCCTCAGGAGAACCTGCCTGTGAACTAGGAAGCTAATGAATGGCCAGTGATGGGAAAAGACGAATTACATGATGTGATTCATCAATCTGTTGTAAGGGTCGAGTTCATCGATAATCCACTAATTTATTCAATAAGCATTTATTGAGCCTCTACTCTGTGCAAAGTATTCTTTGTGTGGAGGGGGAATAACACCGAGTAAAACAGATATGGCCCTTGACCCTATGGAACTTACATGTAAACAGAGGGAACAAGCATTAAGCAAATGGGTACCTAAGATCATACCGGGTAGATAAGCCCAAGAGAAAAATAAAGCAGGGTAAGGGAAGAGAAAATGAAAGGGAGTGTGCCATTTTATTGTTAAGTAACAATTCAGATTGGATAGGAAAGCCATAGGAAGAACATGTCATTAGGTGACATTTGAGCAGAGACCTCAGTGACCATGAAAATGTCTGGAGGAAGGGCAACCCAGCCACAGAGGGCAGTAAGCACAAGGGCAGTGAGAGGGGGAAGTACTAGTTGTGTTTAAGGCACAGTGGAGACACCAAAGTGGCTGGAAAGGGAAAGGAAAAGAGGTTGGAGGGACAGGCAGGGTCTAGATCCCTCCAGATGCCTTCTAGTTCTACGCTTTGAAAATCATACTAAAGACTTTGGGTTTCATTTGAAATGGATTTGTAGGCCATTGCAGGGTTTTAATACAGGACACGCCATAATTTGGAACCTATAAAGACTACTCTATGCTAATGGGGGGGTGAGGGTAGACAAGGGAATCACCTATTATAGCAATCCAGGTAAAAGATGACAATAGCATGGATTCCAGTGACAGCAGCAGAGGTGGTGATATATTCTGCTGAGTATGGATGGTATTTTGCTAAGAGAAAATAAGGGAGTGAAAGATGATGTCAGTGTGTTTAGCCTAACTGTCCAGGTGAATGGTGGTGCCATTACTGATCTGAGGAACGCTGAGGGGAGAAATCAGTTATGGGACGGGGGGGGGGGTAGTGGGTGGGTGGGTATCAGTTCTGTTTCATCCATGTTACATGGGAAAGGCATAAATTCATCTCTAGTGGGGACACCAAGGAAGAAATGGGAGGTATGAGTTTGGATAAGAGTTGTGGATGAAGGCGTGTGGTATGTAACAGCTGAGATTTGATGAAATACCCTAGGAGGTGAATGTAGGTAGAGTGAGTGCAGAAGAGGTCTGTGAACTGAGCCATGAGGTCCCCCAACATTTTGAGGTCAGGAGGAAGGTTCTACCACAAAGGAGGCATAAAGGAGTGGTCAGTGAGGGAGGACAACTTAGAGAAGGTGTAGCCTGCAAGTCAAGTAAAGAAAGCATATCAAAAAGGACTGATCAACTCTGCGAAACATGCTGACAGTTTAAGGCATGAGACTGAGAATTATATTTTGCATTTGGCCAAACACTGGAGGTGTTTGGTGACCTTGCCAAGAATAGATGTGTGCAGTGATGGGTGTGGCAGCATGACTGGAGATGGTTGAGGAGACGAGAGGCCAGAGAAGGAGGAAATAGTGAGTACAGGCAACTCTTCTGAGGGATTTTGTTCTAAAGGGGAGTAGAAAATAGGGCAGCATTTAAAGAAGCTTATGTAATTAAGGAAGGTGTTCTAAAAACTGGGAGATGCTAAAGCGTATACACACTTACTAGAAAAATCCAGAAGATATTTGGGGAAATGATGTAGCAGAAGGAAGAGTAATGGCCAGAGCAAATTCCTTGTGTTGGGAGAGACAGAGAGATAAGCCAGGGCACAAGGGCTGTTGAATAGAGCAGGAATGGTACACCCATTGTGCAGAAGCGAATGCAGGGACAGGCAATTCAGAGAGAGAGGTAGATTTATTGATGGAAAAACACCAAGGATCTCTTCTGATGGACTCCATTTTCTCAGTGAGCAAAATAAAAGCAAAGGCATCAACTCAGTGCTAATGTGTGAGAGGGAATCACATGCTTTAAGAGAGATGAAACGAGAGGCGCCTGGGTGGCTCAGTCAGTTGAGCACCTGACTCTTGGTGTTGGCTCTCCGGTCATGATTTCATGGTTTCATGGGATCATGCCCCACATAGGGCTCTGCACTGACGGTGCAGAGCCTACTTAGAATTCTCTCTCTCCCTTTTTCTTTGCCCCTCACCTGCTTGCTCTCTCTCTCTCTCTCTCAAAAAATAAACAAACAGTAAAACAAAAACAAAACAGAGAAATGAAATGGTATGAAATTGCTCCCTCAGTTAGTAGCCTAGGAAATGCAGAACTGTTGTCCAGGGCCTCGTATCCCATTATCCACTGCTAATAAAGACTTACTACCTGATAATTTATCAGTGAGCACAAATAGGTTTAACACTGATTATCTCTTATTTGCTATATGTTTTTTTAACTGATTCATAATAAACGAACATACATTGAGAGAGCATGGGCGATAAGTAAAGTACAAAATTGTGTACAATGTAGCACAGTCATGTCCCTAATTTGACTGTTTTCTTATCTAATTTTTCTGTGTCAAGGAGTGTAATATCATCAACAACCCAAATTCGGAAAAAAAAAAAAACAGTTTGGATAAGTCATGGACATGAAAAAATTAGAGCTTTAAATATATACACAAAAATCCATTCCTGTGTTAAAAACTGCATTACCATGCTGTTAAGAAGGGAGAATTGCCCCAAACTTAGGCTCCCTAATAGTAATATAGTATCCTGGGTTCTTTTCTGAGTGTTAACATCAAAAAAAGCACCCCATTAAATTGGTCATACTCTGCTTGTATAAAATTGCAAAATATTTCCAAACAGAGTGATCATCTTATATTATTTACATACAACTATTCATTTTGTCTGCTTCTGGAAACACTGACTTCTGGAAACCTTTCCTTCCCCTTTGGTTAACCCCTTTTATCCTAGACCTATTCCGTAGAGGCTCCTTAGCACCAAAGCAATAACTGGCAACTATAGCCATAATTCCACCTCTGGTTCCTTAACACAAGAGCCGTGTATCTATCAGCTTGATATATTGTCTCCAAGATGCTATGTTGCTCGAAAAGCTTCTCTCGAGTTTAATATGACCCTCACGGGGCAAGCACTCCACAGACAACCTCCTGAATCAACACGTCTTGTCCAGTAAATACTAATTCTACACGGCAAGTGGGTAAAACAGCTACCCCAATCTATAAATCCAAAGGAAGGGAGTTTTTAAATAAAATTTCAAATTTAACCTTTTTTGGAAGGCAAAATGAATACAACACATTAAGCCATAAATTAAATCACGGGTTGGATGAGTCTAGATGCTATAATCTTTTAAATGTATGATTTTATTAAACTTTTAAATGATGTGCACTTGTGGATTCTTCTCTGTCTAAAAAAAACCCCCAAAACAAACAGCATTCCCTAAACTTTTGCTCCTTACAAATTTATAGATCTCTGAGGGGAGCTCTAAAAAGCAAAAACAGAAGCTTTTTTCTTTTTTCCATGTGACTGGTGACTACCAAGTTTGCAGTGGTCAGAAGAGGAAACTTTTGGGGAGAAAATGAATTCAATATACTTCTCATATGCACCAATTTCTCAGGACAGTTACTAACTTGTTACAGTGTGTTTTTGTGTGTATGTGTGTGCATTTAAAATACTGGAATAAAATACTGCATTAAAATATAGAAGAAATCTATGTTTTGTATTAAACTCAAATCTATAATAAAATATATCAGGGGCACCTGGGAGGCTCAGGTGGTTGTGTCCAACGCTTGGTTTCGGGTCAGGTCATAATCTCACGGCTTGTGAGATCGAACCCCACGCTGGGCTCTGCGCTGACAGTGTGAGGTCTGCTTAAGATTGTCTCTCTCCCTCTCTCTCTGCCCCTCCCCTGATTGCTGCCTCTCTCTCTCTCTCTCTCTCTCTCTCTCTCTCTCTCTCTCTCTCTCTCTGTCAAAATAAATAAACATTAAAAAATATACATCAAATGCCACTCTGCACAAGATTCTTTGCTGGGGGAGGGGAAAGGGCAGGTAGAGAGAAACAGGGGTTTAGACCATCTACTTTATATTTAGTAGAGAGATAAGACATGACTTAAATACTATAACACAGAATGGGTAAATAGCATAGAAGACATATTAGTGCTTCCAGAGTTTCAGAAGTCGGAAACTCACATCCAAATGTGTACAGGTCCTTGCCTTTCAAAGGAACAGGCCTTGAAAGGGCATTGCCACGGGAGCACTGTCAGATTGTTCAAATCGGGTAATTGTGTTCTCAGCCTGATTCCAGGGCCTAGAACTTCATCAACTCTGCCCATGCTTATTCCGAGCCTACATGATGCTTCTTCCTGGCTTCACTTGGAATCTGGCTCCAGCCTTGCCCATACTACCCCCTTCTCCCCCCACTCCCCCCACTTTCGAGGTTAGATTGTTGACATCCCCATTCAGGTTCCCCTGTTTACATAACAGGAGAGAAACCACGTCCTTTTTATCTACATGCATCCTGGCTGCGCGATCGAACGGCCTGGCATGTATTCAAAATCCTTGCATTACACACTTCCTCCCATTTTCTGAAATAGCTATACATGAGCAAGGACTTTAAATTCTAGTTTCCAGAATGGAAAATTAAAGTTCAGACACATACATTGAGTCGTTGAGTCATGAACAAATTGAAAACAGAAGGCAAGACTCAATTTCCAGTCAGTAAACCATATGTCATTAAAAAAAGATATTAATTATGAGGAATATGCAGATGTGCTAACAAATGGACAGTCAACCTTGAGCACAAGGATGTACAAATAGAGCAGCATTAAATAGTGGCAAGTAGATTAAAATAGATTTCATGTTTGCAAAACAGTTTCTCATAAAATCTGACTTTCTGAACACATACTTTGTGCCAGGTTGTTTTTTTTTAAACATAATTATTTCTAATCCTAAGAATTACACTACAGAATTGTGGTGTTATCTCTTTGTAGTATAGATAAAGAGTCTGAAGCTCAGAGAGGTTGCATCTTTTATCTCAAACCCCACAAAAAAAAGTCGTTACTGGCAGGATAAGGACTTGGTGCTCTGAATTCTATACCGCAAAACAGCACATTACAGTATGTGACTGATCCTAGATGATAAATATTAAATTTTTTAAGTGAGCACAAAAGTAAACCATTTATAATAGTAAGTACATTCATTTTCGTAAAGATTGGGTTTATTTTTTTCTCTAAGTCATATCCTTAAACAGTTCTTTCCTGGTCTTGTTCATCCCCCACAAGGAACCTGATACAAAACTACTTATGTGAATTCACTAGTTCTCTGAAATTAGCCAAAGCCCACAGAAATTCAGTGAAATACAAAATGGAGTCTTCATGTTAGTAAGAAAAATATATTAGAAAAATTAAGTGTTATCGATAGGTATGCCATGGAATTTACTTTTGACTGTAGAATGCTAAAAATACAACAAGAGCATTTTAACTGTGGAGTGCAGGTAGCTTAAAGGCCACCAGCAAATACAGGATTCTTGCCTAAAACATCCCAGACAGGTGACATTCAGGCCTCTGTGTGTTCATTTCCAGTGACAGGAAAATAGCTGTTTTGCACGTTGCCTCATGACATTATTGGACATTTCTTATTGTTGGTGTGCTCCTTCTGATTCAGAACTAAAAAAATTATATCACTTCTACAACACTTAGGGTGAATATAATCTTTTGTCCACATCAGGACCTCTGAGAGTGAAACAGCATACTGTAAATAATTAACAGGGCTTAATTAAGCTGTGGCAGTTATAAATTGCAACTAGCATGGGCAATGGGTGCTGGTCATGCTAACACTGTACTCTTTAGGACCCTGTCTTAGTCATACTAACCCCTGAGAACAAGCCTCTACCACCATCATGGGACAGAACTTCAGGCATGATTAAGTGGTTGTCTTCTCCTCCGCTGAAGTTCCCCATTTCAGGCTACACATTGCTGCTTCCTCCAACCAGTTTCCAGGATTCCTCAACCATTATCTAGCCATGGTACCTGACTTGGAAGTGTTCTAATTTGATAACATATCTTCAAAAATATGAAGCCTTATACCTAAACTAAACACTCTGTGCATTCTGACCAGAGTATATCACAGGGAAGCTCCCAACTTTCCTTTCCTCAAGGGATGTTGCTAAAAACTCACTAAGAATCTTAATTCTGGCCTGCTTAATATTGGAGTTCATCAGTGTTATTCAGATTGGCTATATAGTTGATTCAAAATGATCTTAGGGATAGGTAAAAATGCAAGATCAATCATTTTCCAACAAGTACGCAGAATCTGAGAGGAATGTTATTAAAGAAACAAAGTATTTAAGGGGATACTGTAGTGTCCAGCAGAGTGCTTCCTTTACAGAAGATGTCCTACAAAAATGTATGGATGGATGAATGAATGGGTGGATAGATGGGATTGTTGGTAGAGCGTGAGATGTGCAGAAAAATATCTTTCCCCTCTGACTCAATAATTCTTAGGTTCCACCCCACATTTTCCATTTACAAATAAAACCTCAATTACCTGAAAATGAACAATTTTTTAGCATAAAAGACTAATTGTTTGGAGAGTACTAACACAGCAGCGATATCAAGTTAGATCTGAAATACTACTTTATAGTACATTCACTTTATCATTTATTTGTCTCAATGCCCCATATCGCGGATGTGCAAACTGAGGTTAGAAAGGTCAAACAACCAATCTGAACTATATGACTAACAAAATGGCAACGTACAGCCTCACGTGTCTGTTGTTTCCAAGACTGTAATTCATCTCTCAACACCAACTTGAATCTTAAATTTAAGTCTAACCGTGGCTTTTCCCCATAACACCAAAGTAATGGTAATATAAATTACTTAAAAGCAGAGATCTTATTTTTTGTGTCTTATGTAACCTAGGGCACTGACAAAATTTTGAGAATTTAGTATTGCTTATCAAAGAAATGTTAAACAAATGCTAACAATCAGTTTCTATAGAGTTAACACGACCCCTTTTTTAAAGTATGTATTTATGTATTACATGTTTATGATAGAAAATTTGAAAATTACCAACCAAAGAAAGCAGGAATACATAATTACATGACCTGGAGATATCCATTCTTACACTATTCTAGATTATCTCACCTGTCTTCTATACAGGTGTATCCATACATAATATTTTTAAATGATTAAGCTAAATATGTTAAATAAATTATTTTGTAAACTTTGTTTGCTTTACAATATTAGGTGAAAACTCTATGCTATTGACTCATGTTTTGGTAACATGACTTTACAAAATAATTGCAGGTGATATTTTTATAGATATGGAATGTTAACAAAGCTGATAATGATGGATCAAAAACTTGATTGATTTGAAATACCTATATATATCGATTGTATCATATATATACATTAACATACAGTGTTATATTAGTCTCAGGTATACAATACAATGATTTAATAATTCTGTATATTACTCAGTTTTCACCATGATAAGTATACTCATCATCTGTCAGCAAGCAACATTATCACGATATTATCGGCTATATTCCCTATGTCGTACTTTTTATCTCTATGAATTACTCATTTTGTAACTGGAAGTTTGTACCTCTTAATTCCCTTTATCTGTTTCACCTATCCCCTGACCCACCTCCCCTCTGGCAACCAACAGTTCTGTTTGTTTGTTTCTTAAATTCCACTTAAGGGTGAAACCACATGCTTATTTCACTTAGCATTATACTCCCTAGGTTCATCCATGTTGTTGCAAATGGCAAAGTCTTATTCTTTTTCATGGCTGAGTAATACTCCATTCATCTTCTTTATTCACTAATCTATAGATGGACTCTTGGGTTGTTTCCATATCTTTGCTATTGTAAACAATCCTACAATGAACCTAGGGTGCATACAGCTTTTTGAATTAGCGTTTTCATTTTCTGTGCGTAAATAGCCAGTAGTGGAAATGCTAGGTCATATGGTATTTCCATTTTTAATGTTTTTCTCTATTCTGTTTTCTACAGTGGCTGCACCAATATGCATTCCCACCAACAGGAGAAGGCAGTTGGCTATACTCATGGGAGTATTGGGGGCTAGATAATTAAAGCCAAAACATGGACTATAATTAAAATATTAAAAATAGGTTTACTGGCTATTTAATATTTCTTAGTTTCTAAAATGTTTGTTAACGCATTTTGGTCAACTAAAACTTTTTAAAATCTTTGATAAGCTTTTTATTACATCAGATAGTCCTGAATATTTTTGGCAACTGCCACTCTCTTATTTGAGTCTGGTTAGCTCTTTAAACATTTTTAACTTAAATAGCTTATTACCAACTTCTTGAAATGTTTTTATTTAGAGTTTATTTTAGCTAAATCATAGAACAAATGTCTGTGCACTGGTAAAGAGCCATCAGACCTGAGTTCAAATACTGATTCAGCTATTTAGTTGTTGAACAAATACCTTAACCTCTCTGTGCCTCAGTTTTCTCATCAATACAATAAGGATAAAAACTTCATAGAGTTGAATTGCAAGGATTAAATAAGATAATGTCTTATTTACATAATAAAACAAGGTAGACACTGTAAATACTATATGTTTGCTATTGTTATGATCCTGAACTTGTCTGTTATTCACACCATCATGAACACCTTCATAGATTATTCCATAGAACACACTTTAGGCAAGTGCCACTGAGTTTATTAGTCTCACTCACTTTATTACTATTTAGTGGCTAAAACAGTCTAACCAATCACTTTATAGCCCACACCACAGCAAAGATTGTATACGTGACAGAAATTCAGTATGTTTGGGAAATTTTTATGTTCATGGTTGATTGTAAGCTACTTGAGGACAAGGAGTGTACATTATTATTTGTTTTCTGTTTTTAATTTTCTTCCCCAGCCTTGACAACTTTGCAGTGCGCTCTCTCTCAATGATTATTTGCAACAACAATCATATTTCTGAAAGAAGTAGATCTGATCCTGCACTATTTTGTAAGCACTTTAAACATTCACAATATTTAGAAAATGCATGTTCTGATGATACCCATTAAAGAGCTTAAAGTGCCCAGCTATCTTAATTTTGATCAGCTTAGTAACTGATTTTTACCTTATCAAACAGATGAGCCATGAAACTGAAGATCTCATTACATTTTAGTCAAAAAGACTGGAAAAATATTTTTCATTCATAATTTATAATTAACATTCCCCCTTATCTTGTAATATCTAAAATATCCCCTTGATATAAGTAGTATTATTTCCCTCATTTTATAGATAAATGTACATTTAGAGATATTAAATATCTCTGGTTGGCTCAGATCCAGAGATTGTGCATTTAACCACACCATACTTTATATAAGGAGAATTAACGTTAGGCTGGGAGTCATATGATCTGAAGGTAAAGTTTATTTTGTTTTATTTTATGGAGATAAAGTTTAATTTTGAGAAGAGGAGAACTTATTGAGATGTTTTGGTGACCCAGAAATTGTCAAAAGCTTAGAAAACTAAACTAAATACATTAGCATATGTTAAAATATTATGAAACATAATATTTTGGCTAATTAAGAAAACTCCTGAATTTTCATTTCAAAACATAATCACAATTAACATTTAAATGCACCTACATTTCTCATTTGATCTTACAAACATACCATGAATTAAATGGTGTGGGCATTGCATTACTTTTACAGTCCCTTGTGATCGCCCAAATTGCCAGGCTGGGACAATGTATTTTGATTCAAAACTCGATCTTATTTCCTGTTGACTATGTAGCCTCCGAGCTTAAATATTGGAAGTATAGAAGGACTGAAATGTGTGATAAAGTTGTATTAATATTTTCATACTCCCTGAAAAATTTATCTACGCTTCCTCCTCTCTTCCCTTCCCATCATGGTCCTGGGGGGTGTGTACATGCCACAGAACACACTAGCCACAGTCTCCACCTCTATGGGCATGAAAATATTGTCAAGTGTTGGAAGACTGGCACTGAAAAAATACAAAACCTGTGTGGTTAAATATGTACAAAGTGCTTAAGAGGAGAATGTCATGCCGCAAGAGATTATTAGAAAAGGCTGGCTTGACATTGGCTGAAAGAGCTAAGCCTCTCTAAGGAAGTGGTATTGAAACTAGAAGGAATAAGATTCTGCTGAGCTAGTATGGACCAGCACCTGTAAGTTGATATAGAGGTAGAACTTATCTGTTGGAGAAACTCAGAGAAGGTTATTAAAGGTGGCATGTGCTCTATTGGAGGGTCTTGGAGGCCAGGTAAGGAGTCTGAAATTTATACTAAGAAGACAGAAAATCCTCCTCTCATTGACATTATTCAGTTTAGTTTTGTAAGATATTTTGGGGGGGGGGGAAGGAATGGTGGGGCTACTGTATTAAATGTTGAATTGGCTGGATTGGATTCTGAAACTGATAAATAGATTTATCATTTATTTACATGACTTATTTTGATTTTTTTTATAAAAGTTGAGTGCAAAATATGAAAACAATCCAATACAATTTTTAATTTACCCCTGCATATCCAGGGACTAACACAGAGCCTGGCACATAGAAGAAGCCCTATTTTTAATGATCGCATCTAGTTGGAGGACTTCAAATATCATCTATGTGCATGAACTTCCAAATGTTTATCTCTAGTATTTCCAACTATTTGGTTTCCTTAGATTTATTTTGAAAAAAAATTTTTTAACGTTTTATTTATTTTTGAGACAGGGAGAGACAGAGCATGAACAGGGGAGGGTCAGAGAGAAGGAGACACAGAATCTGAAACAGGCTCCAGGCTCTGAGCTGTCAGCACAGAGCCTGATGCGGGGCTCGAACTCACGGACCGCGAGATCATGACCTGAGCCGAAGTTGGCCTCTTAACCGACTGAGCCACCCAGGCGCCCCTCCTTAGATTTATTTTGTATAGACCATGCTCATGCAGGTCAATTAAGAATAAACACTCATGTCATTAGAGTCCCAAAAAGAGAGGAAAAAAAACCACTCATTGATTTTATAATTATTCACCTACCTAATTCCCCAAGTAATTTTAAAACACTTAGAAAACACAAGAAAATATGGCTAAATAATGAAGAGAAAGGATCAGAAAATTATACTACAAAACCTAGGCTGAGGTTAGCTATTGTTGTCAAGCACAAGATTCATTTCTGAGATGTGTGAGAGCCAAGGTACAACCAAAAAAAGGAATATGATGAGTTATCAGTGGACAAATATTTAAGTTATTTTAAGAACTTTTCAATTTTATAAAACTATTTGACATTTATTTTTATTTTTTAAAAGTTTTTATTTATTTTTTACAAATTTTTTTAAACATTTATTTATTTTTGAGACAGAGAGAGAGCATGAGCAGGGGAGGGTCAGAGAAGAGGGAGACACAGAATCTGAAACAGGCTCCAGAATCTGAGCTGTCAGCACAGAGCCCAACGTGGGGCTCGAACCCACGGACCGCAAGATCATGACCTGAGTGAAGTCAGACGCTTAACCGACTGAGACACCCAGGCGCCCCATAAAGTTTTTAATGTTTATTTATTTTTGAAAGACAGAGAGAGACAGAGCACAAGCAGCAGAGGAGCAGAGAGAGAGAGAGAGAGAGAGGGAAACACAGAATCCGAAGCAGGCTCCAGGCTGTGAGCTGTCAGCACATAGCCCAATGCGGGGCTCGAACTCAGGAAACTTGACATCATGACCTAAGCTAAAGTTGGACGCTTAACCCACTGAGCCACCCAGGCGCCCCAAAACTATTTGACAGTTAAATAATTGTTTTCAGGTTATTCTTTTTCTCCCATGTTTTCATTTTATGGGATGAATATTTAAGGAACCAGGTCAACAATGGATTCTAATTATTTAATGAAATAATTTGCAGTTTTACAAAATGAGAGAATGGCTGTAAATCAATTAATTTTTCTGAATTCTAAAAATGACTCCTTATAATAGCTCATCAAATAAATAGGATACTACTTTGTGCTTAAAACAGGCAACCTTAACAACCTTGACATAGTTGTCTTACCTCATTGTTTGCAAACACATATTGTCCTAGTGTATTAGCAATCTCCCCTCTCCCAAAGTAAAATCAAGCTCTGAGTACCCCCGATTCATTCCAGTGTTTCCTGGAGATTTCCAAGGGCCATCCAGAACTTGCAGTAAATGCAATTATAAACAACAACAAAATGGCAGCCACAGCCTTCAGCTTCATGAGGAAATGCACTATATCTATCCCAGCAATCTTTCTAGCCCAGGAACTAGGAGTATGCCTGGCAACTAGAAAGAATTCAGTAAATGTTTTCTGAATGAATGAAAGTTGAACAAAGTTCAGAGTTTTGGTCAAGATTTTGATTTTATTATATTAAGGGTTTTTAACAAATTGACAACTTTAATGACTTCGGTTAACTGCCTCATAAAAGATGCTAACGTGTTGATATTCATTAGTAAAGATAAACATACCAAAATAAAGTCAATTTTGAGTATTTATTTTATACCAGGCACTGAACTAAATGCTTTATACAAATTATCACATTTAAGGGGCGCCTGGGTGGCTCAGTCGGTTGAGCCTCCGACTTCGGCTCAGGTCATGATCTCACGGTTTGTGAGTTCGAGCCCCGCATGGGGCTCTGTGCTGACAGCTAGGAGCCTGGAGCCTGCTTCGGATTCTGTGTCTCCCTCTCTCTCTGCTCCTCCCCCACTTGTGCTCTGTCTCTCTCTGTCTCAAAAATAAATAAACATTGAAAAATTTTTCTTTAAATTGTCACATTTAATCCACATAATAGTCCTATATGTAAAGTGAGGTGGGTCAAGAAAAGGAGGCTTAGACGAAGTTTTAGTCTATTCGGTTGCTATAACAAAATATTATAAACTGGATACATTTATTTCTCACAGTTCTGGATGCTGGGAAGACCACGATGAATGCACTCGTGGATCTGGTGTCTGGGGAGAACCCACTTGCAGATTCATGGATGGTGTCTTCCTGTTATGTTTTCACATGGTGGAAGGGAGACAAGGCTTCTTTTGTAAAGGTATTAATCCTATTCATGAGGGCTCCACCCTCATGCCCTAATTACTTCCCAAGCTCCCACCTCCTAACACCCTCACATTGGGTGTTAGGCTTCAACAAGTGAATCTTGGGAAAACTCAACTATTGGGGCCATAGCAGACATGATATGTGACTTACATGAGGCCATATAGATAATAAGTAGTTGAGTTACTGTTTGAACCCAGCAACCTGTCTCCAAAACCTAATTTTCTTACTGTTATCTTAAATAATGCCTTTTATAGTGACCTGGCCAAGCCAAAATCTTGCCCCTCCTCAGAGAAGAGTGTGGCTGCCTCCTTTCTCTGTGTTTTCCCCACCTGCCCCACAGGAGTCTAAGGAACCAGCTGTGAGTCTGGATATAACTTTGAGGAGCAGAGGAATCTCAGAGCCAGGAGGTTCGAAAGGAAGTAAAATATTTTTGAAGTATTTTTTTTCTTTCTTTTTTTTTTTTTTTAATAATTATTCCTTTTAAATCTCAAGGAGGTTTATTTGGAGGTAGACATTTGGAGAGACTGTTTCTGTCCTTCTTTGCCTCAGTCTGTCTCTCCATTTATCAGGATTTTCTTTTTCTCTTACTTGTCAAGGCACCTTTGTTTCTGAAAGCTCCCAGAAAGGTCTCCAGAGAAAAATAGAAAAATAAGATGCATAACAATGGCTATAGGCATTATAGACCCAAACTCAAGAAATGATGACATTTTCTCAAGGTTATTACCAATCTAGTAGAGGAGTATTTAGAACAAAAGCCCTAGGAAGAAAGTGTGTGTGTAAAATAAATTTTTGTAAAAAAAAAATCTATCATTTACCTTTCAGCTCAGTGACAAAATAAACTGTTTTAGAGTACATGACTGGATAAAATCTGAGGATGGTACATTTGTCTTTGGTCTTTCACTGACTCATTTGGGTCTACCTTTCTGAGGTAAATTCAAAATCTCACCAACATTTCGCTGGTATGAGAATACATCAGTCAAAATTGGTGCAAATACTTGTCAAAAGTTACATGAAACCCAATTGGCAGATCTCTCCTAGCTCTAGTGATTGTTCTTCATGAAATGAAAAATTGTCCCTGTGTTCGCTAAGAATTCTTTAATTAGAATGGAAAAGAAGCGAGGATATCCCCAGTTACAGTTTATAATAGGAGTAATATAGAAAGGGGTGGCAGAGGTGGGTCAAGGGCACCGGAATAAAAAGACACCACTGAATACTAATTGCTGTTGACCATTTTGAGAAACAAAGGATTCCACTTCACATTAGCATCCATAGGACCAAGGCAACATACCTTCAACTCCACCTCCCTTTGTGGTTTAAGATTAAAGTATGGCTTAAAATTACTCTGCAAGACAGTTTCAGTGAATTTGTTAACCAGGAAACATCAGACAGACTGAAGTCATCCTCTGTTAATTTTGAAATACCCCAAAGCTGTGAATGATGTAGCTCATTGTGCTCAAAGAAAAATAGGGATTTTGAATTTCATTAGATACATTATTTGTTCAACTAGAATGTGGAACTGTCACTTTGTCAGACTAATTAGAAGCCCTGAAGTTGGTGGTCATAATGCCCAGAAGAATTTTTTGTTGTCGTTACAATCTCAAACCACCAGCCAAATTGTATTCTTTTCCCTTGTAGATATGCTACATTTAGACACTCTATTTAAGCCCCTGCTTGTGACATTTGAATTCCTCTTAGTATTCCTAAGAGTACTTCTTAGTATTCCTATTATTTTGAATACCATCGTATTCATCCAAATTAGTTTCCAGGCAACATAGATTAAATTCTTTTTCCTTGAGAATCTGATTGCTTGAGCCCTTTAGGTAGAGTGTATCTTCAATCGGAAAAATATTCTAAAATATGTAACAAAAATATTAATGGATTAAGTCTATACTATTTTTAGTTAAAATATTGTTCATTCACTTCATTTAAAATAATTCCCTGAAGAATCTTACTTTTGTAAAATTAAAAAAAAATAGATGTGCTTAGCAAGGTTAATGAACAATTTTAACAATGAGTAAATTCAAGCTAAGTCAAAGCCATTCTCTTTATAAGGAGTGCACAAAATATTCCATTGAATGCGTCCAACACGAACAATAGTTAAAAAACTAACTCAGGTAGTTAAGAAAATAAACGATTGCATTTTAGAACTAGAACCATGACTCTAACATTGCCACTGAATCTACTATACTGGAAAAACAAGAAGCAAGAAGTTAAGTGATCTTTGAATAGCTTACAAAATTTTCGCCATTTAAGGATGAAAGAACGAAAGGGGATTGGTTATAAAATCATCTTAATGATAGGAGCAGATCTAAAATTCAAGTTGATTAATAAATTACTCAACTAATAACTAGATCTAGTCTTAAAACACCAAGATGGCATGCAGGACACCCTTTACCTCAATAGGCCATTACTTTCACATTCTCTATTAAGGAAAGTGAAATAAAAGTTATCATTAGGGTAAAAAATGCTGAAAGACTTCTAAGAACTGATTTCAGCCCAGGAAGTAGCAGAAAAGTTGAGAATAAAAAATTGATACTCATTTGACCACAGTCATGATTAATAACTAGATAATTAAGTTCATGTGTAGAAAATCTATAATCACAGTATTAGTGAGTTATTTGTTTTAGTAATTTAGCCACACAATTGCCATCCAGTGTAACATTGGTATTAGAAAGCATATGGCATTAATACCAAGGAATTTTGTCAGTTTCAGGTGAATAAACCTGGGGGAAATTCAGAAGTAAAAAACAAATGTATTGGGGCGCCTGGGTGGTGCAGTCGGTTAAGCGTCCGACTTCAGCCAGGTCACGATCTCGCGGTCCGTGCGTTCGAGCCCCGCGTCAGGCTCTGGGCTGATGGCTCGGAGCCTGGAGCCTGTTTCCGATTCTGTGTTTCCCTCTCTCTCTGCCCCTCCCCCGTTCATGCTCTGTCTCACTCTGTCCCAAAAATAAATAAAAAACGTTGAAAAAAAAATTAAAAAAAAAACAAATGTATTATCATTAATAATGCTTTCTTAATTTATATGTAGCACAAATTAGAATATCTACTTTTGACAAATAGCATAGTAAACAAAACATAGCTTTGCCTAGCTGAAGAAAGCATGGATCACCTCTAATTCTCAAGAATTTTCAATTTTCAATAGAAATTTTCAATTTCAATTAGTAATTTAAAAAATGATTATTTAGTATATTGGACAGACATGATACGATATCTCCTCCTTCACCTTAAAAGTTTAATTCAAATGTTCCCTATCTACCAGGAATCAGTAGCCATTGAAAAGTGGGAGGCTAATTTGTGGCTATCCAATCTTCTCACATACAATGGGGAGGATATAACTTTGCAATGCAATACGCAATTATTATGTGTCCAGCATTGTCACATTCTTTGCATACATTTATCCTAATTACTTCTCTCAATGTCAACCCGTGACTACTATTTCTCCCATTTTTATAGAAAGAAAAACCTGAGGCAAAGTATAACTGTATAACTTGATCAAGGTCTCATAGCTAGCAAGAGGAGAAATATAGGGGGCACCTGGGTGGCTCAGTAGGTTAAGCGTCCAACTTCAGCTCAGGTATGATCTCACAGTTCGTGGGTTTGAACCCCACAACAGGCTCTGTGCTGACAGCTCAGAGCCTGGAGCCTGCTTCAGATTCTGTGTCTCCCTCTCTGTCCCTCTTTTGCTCATGCTCTCTCTCTCTTAAAAAATAAGTAAACATTAAAAAAAAAGAGGAGAAATTTAGTTTTGAACCCAATATGGTTGATTTTAGAATCCATGCTCTTAATCACTAGGATAATTTACTTGTGTGTGAGTGTGAGTGTGCATATGTGTGTACAGGTTACAGATCAATGGAGGAGATATAGAAAATGATATTCTTATCATGTTATTCTTATCTTGAATACTACATTTTTTTCCTCAAGCAACTTTTAATCTCATAGTTTTTCTGGACTAAGAATTTGCAAGTGCTGTCTTTCTTTTCTGAGAGAGCATTGACAAAAAGGTAAAAGTTAACTTTAGTTGATGAAGAATGTTTCACTTTTCATAAAACCTAGCTACACGAGAAGTAATTTAATCTAATCCTTTCTGAGAACATCTCTCACATATATTTAAATCTTACCGATTTCAGAGTAGCCTGCATCCATTCACTAGTTACACAATAAGACTGGTCATGTCACCATCAGACATAGTAACAGAAATTACTGTATGTTTTATTAAAAACCTATATTTGTCTCTCTCTCTTTTTTATCCCAAAGTCTAATTTAGTTGTTGTTCCCTTAGGTACAAAGTACACAGTTCATAATTCATTTGATATAAAATGTCAGTTTAGATTCTTGCCTGTCTTTGATAAATGAGAAAAAACATGTACATTTCAATTTCCTCAATGCCAGAACAACCAGGAACAACCCCCTGTTGTGCTTCTCAAAGACCTTTGTGTTAAATTAAACATCAAGATTCTGAAACTGTGGGGAAGGATATTTCCAAGACAGAGAGTACAAGTACATGAGACAGAGGGAGACAGCTGATGCTTTTCCTACCAGTCGAGTGATATCCCCCAAAGAGCACCTTTGATCCTCAAATTAGTCCTCACTTATAATTTAATATACCACAACCAGTCTGCTGTTTCCTTACATTTAGCTTTAAGAGGCAGTTGTTAGAATCATCAGGGAAAATAAAAATTTAGACGTTTGGAGGTTGGTTTAATTTCCAAGTTAACTAGTGATGGGTTATGTGTATTTTGTGCTCGTTACATATCATACTTTATATTCTCCAAACAAATCATCAAGTGCCTACTCCTGTGCCGCCTGATCTTCTCAGTGTGTGGCCATCCTTTGCCCTCTACCAAAACCCATTGAGGATGGTTATGGGATTATAAACTCCCTTTCCAGATGAACAAATTGAGGCCTTGGGAGGAGATGACTTCCTTGAGATCACACAATCGGTAAATGGAAACACTGGGGATGGTGGGTGGTGATGTAGTTAAAATTCAGATAGTTGGACAGACACAGCAGCCTATGTGCTTAACAAATGCACAACGGAAGAGACATGCTCACTTGAGACTTTACAGAATCAACTCTGTGAACAAGATTCGAGTCTTTTTGTGTGGCCATGCCCTCTTTTGCAGACTCTGATGAGGTGAGTACTCCCCCTTTGTGATGGCCCTGAGGACACAGATGGTCATTCCTGTGACTGCTCCATGGAATGATTCTCTTACACACTCACACTGTTCACACTCCTGAGTTCCCCAGTATTCTAATTGTGAATAAATGTCCTCATTCCACTGCTGTGTTTTTAATCTGTTCACAGAAAAATAAAAAATTAATATAGGGAGAAAGGATTCATTCATTCATTGATTCATCCTTCTTTTACAAAAACAGGCTTCCATGCTCTCTTTCTTTCAATAAAGTTATTTTTAAATTTTTAACATTATTAGATAAATTAAGTCTCTCTTTATGAGTGCAAATTATGTAAACTCAGAAGATTGTACATCTGAATCACATCTATTCATTTCCCTTGGGACATAGAGGGCATTAACACAAAAAGTTTCCATTTTGATACAGGCCAAAGGAGAGGGCAACTTGGTAATTAGCAATAGTGACCCCACTGTTGTTACACACTAATGTTTTGGGTCAATGTATTTGAACATTTGATGTTCTAATGAGATTTCCTGTTTCATACCTATACGAAAGCCCTACAAGAGCAAAACAGATGAGAAAACTTACATTTTCTAACACAAGCCAAAGAAATAAGTTTAAATTACGATGCGTGTCACTGGAGAGCTGAAAGTTCAGAAAGAGAAATATTTTCAGAAAAGTTGAATGAGCCTTTTCTCCTAAATAAATAGAGGTTATTTTTAATATTCTTTTCATCTAATTAGGGTTAATCTTAGAAACTTATAGGCAAAAATGAAAGAAGTTCTTCAAAATACTTGGTTGGCAAGTAAGTACTTATATCCATGCTGAGAAAGGATGGTCCAACAGGCTAATTTTTGCCATTACTCCATAGACTGTAGACTACATAATATTGTTTTTGCTTAATGCTTCCTTGTAAAGCTGTAAAGATATCTGCTTTAACTGAATTCCCACCCCTCCCCCCCCGACATTAGAATGTAAACTTTAAGTGCATGGGTCATGTAGTTAAATGAGGGGAACTCTCCAGTTCATTGACCAAAGGTTTTGAACACCTGGTATTTCACCCAAACAATACTCTTGGAATTACATGTGACACAACAGTAGAGTCAAGTCACATCTTCAGATCCTTGTTGACTAGTGGAGCCTAGAAATCTGCTACCTCTGCTAAGAGAGGAAATGAGCCACCAGTGGAGGATGCTTCAAATAAACAAAGAGCACAGGGCTCAGAACCAGGTTTCTGTCCATAGGTCTGAATTCTGGTCTCTGCTATTCAGTAGTTGCATGAGCTTAACAAACACATTGCAAGACAATCTCTGGTCCTCAGCCTTCTCATATGTAAATAGGGATGATAATAATAGCACTTCCCTTAGAGAGTAAAATTAAATGAGTTAATATAGGTTAAAGAGCATCTACACCTGGGAAGTACGAAGTGTGAGGAATCACTACAGCAAAGAAAACTATTTTTCCCAAATAGATGATTTCATGATCTTAACTGTTCTCTCGGCAACTGGAAACTGTATCAGCCTCCTCCTTGGAGCTGTATTTGTGAATTCCTAGAAGGAAAAATCGTTAACTATGAGGCCTACTAGCCAGCCAATCCTGGAATTCAGGATAAAGATGTAACTGACTTGAGGAACACATTTCAAAACCCCACAGAGGAGGTGCAGCCACAAGATGCTCATTAAGGAAAATTCCCCAGAGGGAAGAGACTCAGGTTTTAGTTACGTGGAGTTCCTTATAACAGCTGTTCTATGAAGAAATCGAAGAGCAGAGGAAATTCAACTGACAGCATCTTCACAGTAGGGCCAATTAGTGTTTCTCAGTGCATAAAACTTCATGCCTGTTGCTCTCTCCTGCCACAGGTAGGACTCAACACCTGGAATCGGTCATGCATGGTATCTCTTCCTGCCCCATTCTGGGAGACGGAGAGAGAGAGTGAGAGCGAGAGAGGAGCAGAGGGAGAGGGAGTCACAGAATCCAAAGCAGGCTCCAGGCTGTCAGCACAGAGCCCTACGTGGGGCTTGGAACTCACAAACCGTGAGATCGTGACCTGAGCCAAAGTCGGACGCTTAACCAACCGAGCCACCCAGCCATCCCTCTTTGAAGGTATTCTAAAGATGATCTAGTTCAGGGTTTTCAGACTTGGGCATGCATCCAGACTTAACCTGGTGGTGGTTGGGTTGGCAGGGAGGTGGCATCTAATAAATTATAGACTGTGTGGCTCCACTCTCCAAATTTCTGATTTGGCAGAATGAGTATGGGGCTCCAGAGTCTGCATTCCGAACAAGTTCCCAAATAATGCTGATATTCCCTTCCTGGGATCAATCACACTGTGAGGACCACTGGTTTCATTTAAGTCTTCCATTTTAAAGGTGGGAAACCTGCATCAGAGTCAAGTAAAGTTACCTAAATCCGACCTAATAGCTAATTAGTGTAAGAGGCGTTGCTAGAGCTCAGGTCTCTGCGATATGGAAATAGAGAAGTGTCTCAGAAAATGGCCACATGTGGTGACTCTGAAGAGGACCTTCAGAACGGGGTCAGCAATTTTATTGTCTTAGTCATTATTATTTCATTTCACATCAGGTTTGCTTCCTGAGGCTTCTACATTTGAGAGCTCAAAGAGAAGCCAACACATATGTTCAGTTGCCACA